>NC_065958.1:8613214-8924107 GCF_021464435.1 Cataglyphis hispanica
CGTTAATTTGCGTGCAAGATTTGCATGTAGAGATCTAGCGTGATTTAAATATCACGCTGTAAGATTTGAGATGCTCGCATCAGCCAACGGATAATTCGATAATCATCGACTTATAATCTCGTCGTGTTACTAACTAATTACAGCGAATCATGCGATCTGTCTTGGAAATTCAGAACGGAGAGGAAATATTTTGATGTCTCTTTGCGCCGACTTTCGTATATAATTCTGCATAATTATCGATTTCGTACATGCCAATACTTATCTAATAATGCAATATAATATTAAACTAGTCGCGCAGAGTTAATATAATAATTATAGATAATCATTATATATTTCGTGCAGAATATCGTGAATCTGAATATGTTGTAAGCTTGTAACAATCATGATTAGAATGGTAACCAATCGCTTTACGCACACATCTCATTATATTTTTAAATAAATAAATAAGTAATATTTAACGTTTCTATGTTGAACCAATTTGAAATGTTAATTCTAACATAAACTAGCATTTTTCTTGCATTATTGCATTACATTTAAGTTTCGTATCAAAGTTTTAAAAATTAATTACTTGTGATAAAATATGATGAAATATTCGCGATAATTCCATTTTAATATTATCTCTGGATTCTTAGAAAAGAGTCAAATAATAGATGAAATTAGAGCTGGAAGTTTTTTTACGAGATTATGTCAACATTATACATGAAGAAATATTCATAAACTCACAATGGACATGCTAACTAACATATGACTCCGTTGATCTTTACATATCTCTAATTAACGGACTAATGGAGCATACCATATTCAGAAACAGTTGCGAGTAATCATGTAAGACTTATTGGCCTTTGCGTTGATTTAAATTTTCTTTCTCTTTAATTGAGCACTATCTTTACTGTGCACATTGAAAGATTCGAAAATTGCTTTGGTAATTAGGTAATAAAAATAATTGCGAGTCCAACTAACGAAAATTACACTATTAACATAATTGCAACATTCAGTCTCCTTTTTTGGACAGAAAATCAGCTGCATCCTGAGATAAAAAAATAGTAGTTGAATACATATATATATATATATATATATATATATATATATATATATATATATAATATGTAAATAATAAAAAGAAATTTTAATTTTTTCTAAATATATATTTTTCAAGATAAAAATTTTTATTAATATAATTTTTTTTCTTGGAGATACTGTACTTTTGCTTCTATGCTTTTTTTAGTTATCATTTATAAAAAAAAAAAAATATGAAAAATTTGAAATAGCTTATACACATTTATATATTAAGAAACAATTCACAAATTCTAGTCACCAAGTACGTAATCATCTTGTACATTTCCGGTGCATTAACTGCACTCTTCCTTCCGCCTATTAATCACTCCTCGATGAAGACGTAAGACGGTGGCAAAAAAACTGGCAGTCACACCGAGCGCGTTAGCTTCGCGATTACATCGATCGAATGCATGGTGCGAGCGTGTTTCCATACATTCATTTTCATAGAACCGAGATTCCTCGAGCGTATCGAGATCGTTCTCTCGGCGAACGTACGAATGCCTCGGCGCCGCTTATCAGCGCTTTAGGATGAGCGATGAATGGGAAGGACGATCTCACCTGTAAGAATACGATCCGTCCGGCGAGGCGTCTTGCGATTGTCGCAGTATAGCGTAGAAAGGCCGGCCGTAGTAATTGGGATTATAATATTGCGTCGGCTGTGGAGTCGGAAACCTATTGAGTTGTGCGCTCGCCATCATTGTCAAGCCGAGTAGCAGTATCTGCAAGATAATTATTAATATAAAAATTGACGCGAAAATTGAACGAAATCTTGTAGAGAAAGAAAAGCAAAGAGGTAGAAAATGAGCTTGAATATAGCATTTATGTAAGAATTATTAGATGGATAAAAAATATCTTTTACTATATTTGAGAAATTCTATAATTATAGCAGCTTTAAAGTAAATTATATATTATTATTGCAATTGCGAAGATCAAGTATTAGTTTGCATTTGCGAAAAAAATATTGAGCCGTTATCCGATATTAGATATTACGAGGAATATTGACCGGGATTATATCATCTTGTGTATTACTCATGCAAAAGGGCTGACTAAAATAAGTAGGTAGGTTGAAATGGGTAGGCAGTTTGGAACGCGCGCGCAGAAGAATTTCGATTCACTGCATTCAACTCGGTGCGGTTATGAATAATTATACGTATCTCGCGCGTCATAATTCTCGTCTCACGCTTCCTCCATTGTGCGTTGAAAACCGTGGAGAGTTAAGTGATTTGCGACACAAGGCGTAATATTTTTTTTTGCGCGCGAGCTCACGAGAAAGAAATGACTACAAACACAAGGAGCACAGAAATCGATCTATGTAAGGGTGTTCGGGTAAAAATGTCATTCTCCCTACGCATTTCATTATAAATCGGTCGCGCGATGCAATTATATTCGAGCAACGATCGTATTTACGCGATTTTACGGAATGGAATTTGCGATTTCTCATCGCAATTGTAACGAGCATAATCATCGTTATTTTTCCGAGAATATTACAATCGCTATCTGTATGCACTGAACGGAAATGACGAAATTAATGCCGATAAAATCTTCGTCTTCGTCCCAACCGATACGTTCGATAAAATATTCTCGCCGATTTCACATCGCGAATAAAATATGAATTTTGATAAGTTCATACGTGCGATTGCGTAACTGACCAAACTTTCAAAATTTGACAATCGGGTCGCTAAAATCGTAAAATTTCCTCGCATCCATTCGCCACGGTTTCATCATGTTTTTTTTTTATTAGACTTTCGATCGCAGAATCTATATGAATTCAGTTTAATAAGACGGCAAATCCTTGCCGTTAAAAGAATAGAATCGAAATAAATTGCCGATCACATACATTCATCATCTCATATCTCTTGCTCTTAATAAAAATTTTCTAAATAAAATACTAGAAGATTAAATAAACTCTCGTTTTTTTTTTTAACGAATTCTATTGATAATTTAAATAGAATATGATTGACGGAAAATTTTCCGGTTTAATTATGGACATAAAATAAAGATTTGATCAAATTTTGTAATAAAATATCTTAATTCCTTTTTATATTGTTTGCGACAAATCTCACTTATAATTATAATCTTGGTTACAAACAGCCGATATTAAGTTTAATTAAAACAATGTAATTATAAATTAGTGACGAAAAATTTAAATCTATTTATTCTCTATTTTGTAATAATTAATGGCGAGTCAATAAAACGCGCGGGGAAAAACGAAAGATTACACTCACGAAGATCTTCATGATGATTTTTGACGTATTCCGGAAGTCAGGACAGGCGGATTCTTCAATCGTTTTCGACTTACAATCAGTGCACCCTTACGTACCACTACGTGTGCGAAAAGTACACGCGAATCTACCGAAAAGCCACGTACGAGACTCTCGTGTTAACTGCAGTTAAAAAGATGCGAGCTTAGGTGGCTCGGAGTGGCTTTATAGTCGCCGAGACGCTCCGGTTATGCCCCCTTTTTGCCCCGCCAGCGGCCGTTTTCCGGAGATTGAAGGGGAGAATAAATCTTGGACTTTATTCGCGTAATCCGCTAACTAAGCATAGGGTGGTGGATTGGTGGTCGGGGCTTTCCGCGGTTAGAGGTAGGTGGTAACTGATGGTCCCCCTCGATTACATTCGCGTTTTGCATCCGCGTGCCCACATGTCGCGATCCTCCGTAAGCATACAAACTCGATGAATATACGTACAAGAACATGCATTACGCTTATAATATAGGTATGGATCAAAGTTTATATAAACTATGAAATACATATATCGTAAGATCGTATACACTTGAAATTCAAAATTTAAAGTTACAAAGCATAATTGAAATAAGAAAATAATAGAAAAATAGAAAATAGCATTTTGAAAGTATTTTCTTTCAAACATAAAAGACAATATTTAAAATAAAAACGTGATTTAATAGTTCAAAATGATAATTCTATATAAGAGTCGCGTTTATAAAGTAGATAATAAAATATTTAAAGAATACTATATCTTTTTTTCGAATATATGTCGTTATTTATGTCACTACATAATGTGACTGCGATATTACTCAGACCTGGGCCTTCTCACGTATATTAAGCACGTGTACGTTACATGTCGTCCGTTAACTATTTATATCTCACGCTTAGTCTTTACGCTTTTTCTCGCGCAGTTCTTATGCATCTCGCGTGTATATATATCATTCGCATGGTTTGGAGGTCGGGATGTTTGTATGCACTCTGTTACGCTATTATGTTATGAACTGTATTTGCATACCTGCATTAGCGTTCTTTTTCTGCTCGTGCAGAAATTATATATTTGTATCATTCTCGCGTGATATACGCACTGTGCATATATTATATTTATCGAGCGAGAGAGAAATATATGCGCCAATATCTACAATTTTTACGTCCGAACGCACTTCCTATATGCATAAATAATAATTAATGAGAAGTTTTTTATCTTTTACATGTTTGCGCTATGATTTAATTGTAAAATGACAGATATATGTAAAAGCGATTTAAATAGCAAAATCGCAAATGTAATATATTTTTCCACACACATTACATTTATTAAAGTAAAAAATTCTAACTGGAAAAAATTTTTAAAACGTGGCGTATTATTGTACGCATTGAAATCCTACATTTAATTAAGACGTACTTGTATATCGCATCTTATGCAAATCGAGCTAGTATTTCGCTAGCGGAAATACCCTTGTTTACTTTGATGCATATCCACGCGTTCGCATGTATTCACATCCACGTGCGTGCTACAAATCCGTGCGATGAAATCGAACCTGAGGATGATACGTGCTCGTCGGGAGAACTGTCATTATCTCGCTCGTCTCGTAACTCGTCTTGGCCTCATCATGGGGTTTAGTTCGCCGATGCCGGATTTGCCACGGATCATCGCAGGGCGTATTCCTTTCACTGCATCGAATCGATGCAATGGCAATTTTGCCGCGGCGCACATCGCCGATCCTTGCGACATACCTCGCACAGAATACCTTGACGCATCCTCCGGTCCTCCGAGATTGATCGGGATCTCGCGAAACAGTCCGCAGGTCTATCCGCGCTATTTTTCTAAATTGCTTTACAGCTTCCGACTCCTGATTGCAATCATAAGAGTACGTCTTTGAAAACAAAAGATTGTATAAATTTTTTTTTCTCGTCAAAATGAATTTGCTTTTTTTTTTACATATTGTTGTGCTAAAACTTATATAAAATTAAATTTTTATAAATAAGATTTAACAACAATGGAAATAAAACGAAAAAAATATGAGCAATCTCATAGATTAATACCACGGTGATTTAAATATTAATTATAATATGTATAATAATCTCCCTTAAATATATATACAAGAACATTCAAAATTTTATATATTAATTTTTTAAATATATATATATATATATATTACCTCTTTTCTTAATTGTGTGTAAAATTTTTTTCTTGAAAAATATCAATTTAATATATGTATAAAAAGTTGAATTTACATAATCCAAGTCTCTACTAAAATAGAGGTCATTTCAAATCTCACAATCAGTTTGTAAAAGGCAAAAGAACTTTAACAATAACAAAGGTATCAATATAATTACATATTTGTTCTGCATTCTCGGAAGATCTCACGGATAAGTTACGCGTGGGTATCTTGAAACTGAATATGGACGCATAACTAATAAATAATTATAAGAAAATGATTGCTTATAAATATTTCATGCACGATTTCTGCAATATGCCATCGATAATCAATATATATTACTGTTATGCAAAGAAATTTATGTATATTCTTTTTTGTGCACTGATTAATTAAAAAGTTATATATAATAATTCTATTTTAAAAAAGAAAGAGAGAGAAAGAAATGAATTTTCTGAAAACCGATTTCCTCTTTTATTTATTCATATACATAAAATATTAAATATAACAATACAAATAAAAACATTATGTATTTATGTATATATTTTGATTATTAAGTCTACATCTTATAATATATATATATCTTTTTATTTTTTTCATGAGACATTAAAAAATAAAATTTAATTAAAAGTTAATTTGCTTGTATCTCGAATAAAGCGGAATGCGCAGCAGGATTTGCATAATAAATTTTTGCAACATTTTCTGGTTCTTCGATGAGTCGATACATCTCTTCCGCTTCATAAATAATTCCAATAATCTCCTAAATACGCGAATCGACAAAAAAGGGTAAAGAATGTCTAAAGATATGCTTGGAGCAACAAAAATCGTACTGAATAAAGGCCGCGTAATCACTTGTAACGAGACGGTAACTAGGATGCATCGGTGCTGCATGTTTGACAGGTGGTATTTAAACCATCGGATCGACAGAAAGAATCTCGCCCACAGATACACGTACATACATATTTCCGAAACGCGTCGAGTAATGATGATATTTACAGTTTCTCCACTAATCTCGCTGTTGGGCCTGTCATGCACGCGCGCGTGGGTGTAATAGAGACAACAGTATGTACAAGGCAATCCCGAAGGATCCCGTTGAACTTTTTATCAAGAATATATCTAATCTTATGCGGGACATCGCCAGGGACATGAATGCTCAAGAAACGTAGGCGAGATCATAGAATTATGAACACCTTTTACTTAGGTTTTCCGCGAAATTCGAGAAAATATTATAATTATCCAGGCATTGTGCAAATCTTGCACAAATAAAATTGCAATACTAATAATATAATATCTTTCTTTATACAAATGTATGTATTTGTGTATAAGAATAATATAGAAATGTGTGAATTAAACGAATATTAAAATTAATATCACAGCGCGTTTATAAAAAAAAATAAATTTTAACTTATTCCAATTTTTCTAAATTAATTTGATTAGCTTTTATTCTTAAAATTAAGATATTACATTAACTAATTTTTCATACTAATATTTACACATAAACTTTTTTCTGCGAGTTTTATTCTAAATATATATTCGTACTTGGACAATAGCTCTTATCATCTCAATCATACTTTATCAATTCGCGCAGTGCAATGCTGTCATGTATTGCATTCTAGGTCAGTAGTTTTGACGAAACAATGATGGTCTTTTTTATCTATAAGCTCAAGCATATCTAGGATAAATCCTATCGTACATTGACGCGAACCTACCCTTTCTTTTGTCTGTTAGCTGTGCTTAGCATTCTGCAAGCGAGATTGCATTGTTTGGTATGACACGAAGAGGATTACGTTTGCAATAAACTCCGTGAATTACAGCTCCGATTTCGCTCGCAGATCCATAAAACAATTTGTATTTCTATGGAACAAAGTATGCACCATCAATTTCAATCAAATTACATTTGGCGAATTTATTATTTTCTCTTTTGATTAAAATTTGCAGTTTGCTTTGTACAACGGAATTACTATGTTAAAAAATTTGTATATATTCCATAATTCCAAAGATATATTAATTATTATGTCATTTTTGCGATTTAATTTTTATTTAAATTATTCCATATTTTTGAACTTTATCGAAATGATACTCAATATTACGCTAAATTAAATTTTTGCAAAATTTAATTATACGTTTGACATTTGATTCGTTGGGTAAGGCATCGGGCGGAGTATTTCGAGATGACACGCTTGACTATTCGCACCTCTTTCTCACTTAACTCTAGCCCAAGAGTGCAGAAAGGTGTTACCGGAGAAAGAGAGAGCCTCAACAAAAGGCGGCGCCTTGACATTAAATTCTTCCCGCGAGAAACGCTGCCTTTATCGTGCGGTCGCGAATAAACGAGCGACGATGAGCTTCGAGGACGGGGCGCGAACGAGAGGAGTAAGACGCCGAAGAAGAATAACCTGTCAGTTATGCCGCTTCGGGGTTACTCAAGAAGAGGCAATCCGCCCTCGAATCTACATCTTCGATTCTTCAGAGAGATGCGTTTCTTAACGAAAATGAAATACCTTCCTATGTTGTCTGTATTAGCGCGCAATGTTTTATCTCGCATAGAAGATCTTAAATTTGCGCCATTAATGCCCGGTTCTCTTCCATTGGGCAAAGTCCATTTAATCTTTAACCTAGATACGTGTAATCAGATTTTTTTGCCTACGTTAAAATTGCACTTGAGTTTAAAGAAGAACAAGACGGATCAGTTACATCAAAAGTTAATAAATTTTATACATTTCGAGATTCATGAATTTGAGATTGCACAAAAAAAGCATTTTTAGCCTTTTAAAATATAAAACTAATAATTAATTTGCGAGTTAAAATAAAAATTTGCCTTGGAGAATCAAATTTTTATTTTCATGAATTTTTGTGTGCAGTCACTATAAAATTTTTGTGATAAATTTATTGTAAAAAAGTTTGATATAAAATAATATTTACAACTTTGATATTAAATTCTACAGAGTTAATCTTTATTTTAACTCATAAATTATTAATTTTATATTTTAAAAGGCTAAAAGTGTGCTTTGCGCAATGTTGTAAATTCATGAATCTCGAAATGTATTAGATTTATTAATTTTTGACGTATAAAATTTATCCGTTTAGTTTTTTTTTTTTGAATCACTACAAATATAAATTTTTTACAATACGGAATGAGAAATCCCAATCTCAAGTTAGGATAATTTTAAGTAAACAATCGATCTTTGCTTAGTCTCGCGTAAAGTTTCATAACGGATTTCGCAATGGAATTTGACGGTAAGTCATATAAGAGCACATACATACACGTAATCGGGCGAGATTAGAGGAGAGCAAGACATAATCTGCTAGTTGTTATGCCATGCATTACTCAAGAAAAGCGTGGTAACCCACCCTCGGATTATCTTGCATCCGTTCACTCGACGTAATTTTAAACACTACTATGATTTTTCTCTAGGCAATTACAACAACTTACTGCTTTTTTAGACCGACTACAATAGATGTGAATCTTTAAGCTTTTAGAATTATATCGATCAAAAGTTTTAAGTTAGAATAAAACTTTAAAAGCGGGATCTTGTCAGCTCGCTTAAAACTTATTGTTAGAGCTTTAAACAGGGGGAACGTTTCTAGCCGAAAAATATATCATATTTTAGAGCTTAGAAGAGTAAAAGCTTAATGAATCTCGAATTCACGAATCGCTATCGTGACTCGTCGTGACGCGTTCAGTATTTACATTATAATGGATATTATATGCATAATAAAATGTAATTACGTAAATGCGCGCGATTTGGTAAACTCGCTAAAGAAAGAGGCATCCATATAATCTGTCCTCGATACGATCTCTAATTACCGCTATGGAGATCGTAACCCTTCTCCTTTCCGTCTGAGGGGTTTCGTCTAGATCTCTCGCGATCTTCCTTTTAAAATATTTCGACTCTATCCAGCTCGCCATTATGAAACGAGTCGTACATTAATAGGATAAACCTTTGGAATTTTTTTGATAGAAGGCACGGTTATTATACTCAATAGCGCTTATGTAAATGCGCTTTGTAATTTTGCAATGCACACATACACACAGACTGACAGATTTAAAACTGTAATTAATCCGCTTAGAAGAAATTCGATTATTTATTTTATATACAAGTGGACTTAATTACGAACTTTTTAGTTTACAATATAATTTTGCGTTATATTTTTAGACATCGAATTAAAACATTTACTTATAAATTATGCAAAAGTTAATTAAGAATTTGTCTTTTTAAATTGATTTTATCCAGTTATTATCTATGTTTTCATGAAGAAAGTATTATTATTCATAAAAATAGCTACTTTTATTATAGATTGATAGAAATTTTTTAATTTTAATTCGCATCAATGGCAATTTAAATGCGTTTGCGATATTAGAAATTGATGCGACGCCATTATAGTCGATAAAATCGAATTGAGTATTAATAAGAATGTGATGCAATCACATTCGTCGATTCTGATAGGAGCTACAAGTCTCCGCAGATGACGGCAAATAATAGTTCTCCCACCTACCCGATTATACAGGGGGGGAGGAAGAGGCTTATTCAACAGATTCAGTTCGCATAATCACTTGTCGCTTTTCTCCAGCTGCATCGGCCATCGTGAATTCCCTCTTTCTCCGCATTGCACGATGTAATGCATCGCGGTGCACATCTGCCGCCCACCGACATATATATCTTTATCTATTGTCGCGATATTTATCAAAGTCGCCCACTGAAAATCCAATGATTGGAGACGCGCACTTTCGTCTCGATGTCTGAATAAGAACGAGTAGAAAATTTTTCTCTCTCTCTCTCTTTCTCTTTCTTTTTTTGTCAAGGCACCCTGATGAAACTAATTTTACGATTTTTTATGCAAAAAAATTATGCGAAAACTACATGATTTTATTTTATTTTTAGATTATTTTTACGTACTTTTTACTATACAAAAAAAATCTCTTGGCATTCGTTAATTAATACGTCGCACTAAAAAAGTATTGCGATAATAACGCAATCTTTTGCAAAATGATTGGTTGCCATTAAATATATTAATTAATTTACAGGTAAAGTTGCATACTTTTGTATTTAGTGATTAATTAAAAATAACTTTTTTTATCAGCAATTATTCTTTAATTGTAAAATTGTTCCATTGTACTAAATTATTGACTCTATTGCATATCGATTGTAGTTTGAATTCGTGTAGCATAATAAGATCGAGATAACGGTAGCCAACGGGATAAGAATCTCAATGGATGATTTCCCACCTTTGCATGTTTATCGTAAGACGTCACACGAAAAACAGGGGATTATCAATCCTCGCCATCTTACCATCTTCCTACCTACGCAATATTACACCGATGCACATCGGTAAGCGCGAAAAATTGTTGCTATTTTATTGGCGAACAGTGCATATCGTAATATAGTCGAAAGGATTTCCTAGGAAAATATCCAACACATTGATTGAAATTATGCCGCGATATGATCTACTGGAAATATTATTACATCGCGCTTGAAAAATCACACATCTTAATCATTTGATCGGTGTTAATCAACTTTAATTGTGCTCCTCAAGCAAAAATAGTAAAAAAAAAAGATATGTGTGTTACTGTATATAAAATTTTCATCTTGACATTATTTGATCAAAAAATATAATTAAGATCAAAATTTGATCTAAATAACATTTTTTATCACATGTATTATTATATTAAGTTTTAATTCAATTTCTTCCTTAAATATATTTTTTATATATAAAATTCTTTTCAAAAGTGTTACGCGATATAATTTTCTTGGTTTTTAATCATCGGATATAATCGCGTAACAATGGATACATTATACGATAATAATTCATACAGCGCAAATCGATACTCTAGCCTTGATAATTTTCTAATTTCGAGCGATAATAAATCTTGTATTGTCTTGTTCTTTGGATAATATTAATATTTATTGTTCACGCCTACGTTTTTTCCTTCATCTCAAGGATTTCATTCTCAATTTCAAGAAAATTACGTCAGCATACGCAAAATGTAGCGATAATTCTCTGAAAAATGCTAACTTTGGAGAAATCGTTAAAACATCTCTTTTTAAGCAAAGATACATGGAAGGTCATATCTTTCACCGGCATCTCCCAACATCTGCAACTATTTCTATCCGTTCTATGTCACACAAGAACTCTAATCATGTATGTATCGCCGAAATTGGTCAACTGGTATGGCTATGTAACATAATTATTCCTTGCGTAAGAATAAATGCCAGGGTCTTTTGGGCCTGAAAGTATCTGGCTCGCGCGGGTTTACAAAAACGTAATAAAGTATCCTATCTCGCATCTTTCCTGCAGAATCCGCTGTCTGTTCGATTTAGAAAATTATAATTTCATGAATTAAAAATAGCTTATTTACAAATAATGCGACATGTTGATTAGAGTATAGAAAAATAAATTAAAATCAAATAAATATTTTCTCTCTCTCTCTCTCTCTCTCCTTCTCTCTTGCTTTCTCCGCATTCTTTTAAATATATCATTATACATATTGGAATATATATGAAGATAGATAATGTAAATAAATATTGCTTCATGTTTAAATCAGTTTTTATGACACAATGTTTGTAAGAATTATCTATAATTAATCTTTCAATTATTTTTATTAATCTTTTTGTCGTCTTTAATTTGCTATTCTTGACAAGGTATTGCGTATTGGATTTGTCTGATCATCAAATGGATACACTAAGAAGTTTTTAGGAAATGTTTTATTTATATAAAGAAATCTATATATATATTTGTATATCATGGCTCGAGAGGTATGCGCTTTGTCCGGAAATATTGCTAAACATCATAGATCATTTATTGATGTTTAAGATGCTCGGGTTGTGGGTGAGCCAGGACGTAGTCGACGGCCCTCTGGATCAATTCAGGCACGGGTGGGGCAACTGGCAAATGAGCACCCTGTGGGTGGAATCCGGTTTCGTCGGCGGAGTATGAAACGGCGATCGGGGTGCCGTCGGGAGCGGTGTATTGATACTGACCCTGGGCGACGACCGCGTGTTCTCCCTTGGGTCCGACCGGCTGTGGCGAGCCCTGCTCGGAAGCAGAGATTCCGTTCTCGGTTTCATAGCCGAAGCTGTAAGATCCTTCGGGCGAGATGTCCTGCGCTTGCCTCAGAATAGCCAGCGGCTGTTGGTGTGGCTGTTGGGCCACAACAACGGCGACTATAGCGAGAGATACAATCTGAAACAACAAAATGCATATAGCAAAACAAACAGTAAAAAAAGCAATTTAATGCAATTGTTTAAAGAGTATAAAGTTATATAAAAGTGTCTGCTTTATATTCGTACAAGTATTATTAATAATATAGAAATTTTACCGATGATTTAAAATCCTGCTACGGCTGGATGCAGCGACGATTGTAAAATAGTTAATTAAATAATATATTTATGTTTAAATTGAATTATACAACGATTATATAAATTTAGTATAATTGGCCGGAAAGAAAAGGCAAAAAAATGTTATTTTCCGCACAATGTTGCGCGCTGCAAAAAATTACAGGTTTTATAGCGTATCCGTGAAAAAGATGAGATATCATTGAGATGTTAAATAATCCTGAGATAAGTGTTAATATTCATCTATAATTAAGAATCTTCCGTTTCCCAACACGAGTCTTATCGTTGATTAGTTGCATTTAATTTATTGTTATGATTAATTATTCTTTCCTTTCTCAATTGATAAGTTAAGTGTCAATTAGATTATAACGGAATAATAACAAGCTGTTGTCAACAAGCATTCCAATAGTTGAAGAAGATTATAAAGCTCAAATGGAAAAAAACCAAGAAGCTATTACATTTCGAATACATAGTTATAATTTTATATTAATAAATTATTGATAAATTCAAAAGATTCAATTTTATAATTGAGCGGTTCTAACATCTACAGGTTGAACATCTATAGACTGTACTTATAAATATTTATCAAAATTAAATTTGTTGTATACATTTTTTTTATAAATATAATTTTTTCTGGAAAGATATAGAGTAAATGAAATTTCGCTTAATTTTGATATATAACATATTGACTCGATTAGCTTTACGATTAAATTAGCTTAAATTAACTTTACAATTGAGCTAATTGTAAATAGCGGACGATGCAGTAAAAATAATGATGAAGAACTCACAAGAAATTTCATTTTGTCGAATGTTTTGAATCTGCTGATTCTGCGTGATGAGATGTCGAGTGTGATTGCCATGAGATCTGAATGCGCTTTTATACGAAATCGTAGACCCCACTTTCCCTGATCGTAATGGTACCCGAAAACAAGAAAAAGCCTGAGTTTCGTTTAACCATGCCGGGAGAAAGAAGAAGAAGAAAGAAGGAGGGAGCGAGAGAAATAGAGTCGTCCGGCTCCAAATAGAATCTTCTGCCAAAACTTATCTGTCGACTTGACCTTTCAGTGCGACGCCTAAATTATGGATCGATTGCACAATAATCCAGGAATTCGTTGGCATGCCATGTTCTCAAGGGTTCATAGTTCATAAGATATATGCAGGTAAAATTTAAATGGATATTAATGATAACGTCTTCGAGCGTGCATCACTATTTAGAAAGTTTTGTCGATAATAAAATATCGTTTTATGATTTTGAAATCCAGATATTTCTTTGAATTTCTAAATCAATCCAAATTTAACTCGAGCGCTGCGAAGAGCATCTCTAAGATTTTACTAAAATTCACGAATAATACAATCGGATGTTCGTACTTTGATTAGACTTTGAAGATAAAATTGTTTCTGTTAAAAATAGCCATTATTATTTCAGGTATTCCCGATAAGATTTGCATAATTCTAAAAGATTCTACGATAAATTATTCCTTAAAAATACTTGCGAAACAAACGCACACTGCATAATTGCGTATACCTTTGTTACTATCCCGATAAACTCAACTACATATGTTTCATGCTTTAACTTTTTTCATGCTTTCGTCACTTAAACTTTTTTTATTTAAAATTATAAATAGATAATAAATTAATTTGTTTTAAAAAATAACAAATACAATACAGATTTTCTTAAATTATACATGTATTTGTCAAACAATATTTGAATCGTTTAGCTAGACAATTTGTATAAAGTTAATATAAATCAATGTGAAAAATCTATTTATATTAATTTATAATTGTTAATAATTATTATAATTAATTTTTTGAAATAAATTTATTATAAAAGAAGAATCAATTTGAAAACGTCGAAGAACGAAATATTAATAATTTAAAAATTATGTTCTTGTGTGTTTGTTGTAACACAAATGGTGGCAAATTACAAGAGCAAAGCAATAAAATTAATGAAAATGTCTAAATTATAAAATCACAATTTAGGAACGATTAATCGGAAGAGGAAACATATTAACGGAAGCTATATGGAAAACTTTTTAATCCTCGATCGTGTTCTCTCTCTTTCTCTTTCTCTCTCTCTCTCTCTCTCTCTCTCTCTCTCTCTCTCTCTCTCTCTCTGTCTCTTTTTTGCTGACACGTAACCACGACTTCTCCCACTATTTACATATTTTTATGATCATATGAGCAGGATTGCATCAATGACTGCGACGAAAATAGCATACATTGAACCATAAATCTAAAAAATCAATAAGTGAAAAAATATTTAAAAAATTTTGTCTATTAGATAAGATCGTTTTTAATAAATGCCAAAATAGAA
This sequence comes from Cataglyphis hispanica, assembly GCF_021464435.1. Lineage (NCBI taxonomy): Eukaryota > Metazoa > Arthropoda > Insecta > Hymenoptera > Formicidae > Cataglyphis > Cataglyphis hispanica. The sequence goes on from NC_065958.1 coordinate 8,628,300, forward strand.
AATATATTTATACAAAATAAATTTTCCGCTTTCAGAAAAAAAAAACTTTTATTTTGAAAGCGGAATTCCGTTTATTTGGAAATTCCTCACTAGTCGATAATCCAGACGAAGAGAGAAAGATGGAAGATGTGTCGGCGTTGCAACATCGACCTTGCTTAAGAATAAATGCCTTATGTCTAAACATAGAAGGCCAGCCGTCTTTCTTTTTCTAACACGAAAAGAGGAGACGAATTTCTCACAGCACAGTCAGGAACAATCGAAGCGATTGCAATGGCTTGCCCGCGAACGAGCGCCAGAGGAACGATAGGAACCACAGGACGTCGAAGCAAAAACGAAGATAAAACACAGTTAAAGTCTTTGTGTTTACCTCGGTAATATTACGCGCTCGTGTATTATTACGTCTTTATCGGTGGCCATTACTCAAGCAAATTGTTTCTGAATGAAACGTATGCTCGGCTATTCTTACGTCAGAATTTTCTGAATGAAACTTGAATTCAGTTCAGATCTTTATGAATGAGTGTAATTAAATTTATTATCTGGCATCAATTATTATCACGCATCATGATTATCTATTTATGTTTTGGATCCATTTTTAATTCAATTTTTTAGATTCATTAAATAATTTTGTATTATTTATTATATTGGGCCACACACATTTATTACATAAGATTATTAATTTATTAATTGAATATTTTGTTAACAAATAAATATTACTTTAAGTTAGTTTTACTATATATATTATGTGTAGACAATCGTAGTTTATATCCGACACTGTGAGAAAGTGCATAATCAATTCTCTTTTTGAATTAGACAGTGTGAATATTACATATTTACCATAAATGCCGCTATGACAGCTTAATTATGTGCGATAACAGATTGCTATAATGTCAGAATTGCTTGAATTAATCTTTGTAGGCTACCATATGATATAAGCTTATTTTTGATCACAGCTTATTTTTAATAAGATAAAACAGTGCCAATCAATGTCCGTGCTGAGATTGCATTAACGCGCTAGTGAATTATTCGAAAACGTTAGCAACATTAGCAATGAAGGGAAAAATTTATTAAAATTGTTCTATATCTATATAGCTTACATAACGTTATGTAACTGCAGAGAATTGTAAATTTTTCTCTCTTTCTTTTCTCTATCCGCAGTTAAAGTACAATTCAATTATCCACAATTTCTACGCATTATGTTAATTGCGCGGCACTATTATTCTAAAATTTATATTAGATTAATTTTGCCTAAAAGTTTACAAAAAATATTATTTCTTTAAATTGATTCATGTTTTTCGTCTTATTTTCTATAAGAACTGAGTATTAAATACTATCACACTTGACATAATTGCCAAATCATGTTAAGTATCTATAAAAGACAAAATGGTTAACTTCACGTGACTTCTTAATGTCGAAACTAATTATACAAAAAATTATTCATACAGATATAACAAATTGAAAGGATTAATAAATAATAAATCGAAAGGATCCTTTAAGAAAGGATAAAGTTCAGTGCAATTAGCGTGCGCCTCTCTGATTGAAAAAAAAAATTAATTAATTATTTGCAAACAACTAAATTGCTGAAGCGATTTTAAGCATATATTTATAAAAAGATGAAATAATCGATCCTCAGGAGTATTCCATAGTCATCAAATATTTATGAATGACTTATTCGTTTTTACAACGTAGTAGATATTTCAATCTATATACTTTATGATAATCGCAGATTTTGTCAAGAATTCGCCGATCGGCTAGTCGTTAAATCTTCCGGAATTTTTTATTAAAACATGCTAATCTTATCAATCTTGTTATCCTTGTGGCTAGTTTCTTCGAGGTCGTAATAAAACGGAATTTGCAAACGTCATTAAGCAAAACAAAATGGTTTTTACGTATCATATAAACTCGAAACACTATGATATTATATATATATATATATATATATATATATATATATATATATATATATACATACACATAATTAAAACTGTTATATTACAAATAGTTTTCTCCCGTACAAATAGATTCAATAAATCTAATTATTTTATACGAATATTAAGAATAAATATTTTGTTATTAAATCATTTTATTTAAATAAGTATCTTGGATAAACAGCACGCGCCAAAAGATAATTTCATTATTATTTATATAATATAATCGGTTCTAAATAAGAGAACAGCGAAGTAATTATCGTCCAGATGGAAAAGAACTCGTTGAAAGAATCGCTGAGTTAAACATCGGAGCATCAACAAACACCAATAAACATTTTAGCCTAAGATCGCGTGATATGGCATAAGGCATTTGAACCAGTAATTATATAAAATTATAAGACATAAAATCCACAAACCCCTTCACGATTCCATGCACGAGACGTGACAGCTGTTAGACGATCAAGCCGTTCATTTAATAAGCGCAAAACCCATAATTTCTCACTCTTTGACGTGATCAACGATGCAATCGTAATTTATGGCTGTTCTCTTTTGTCTCCACTTGTATTTACTACATGTCGTAAAAAATAATTAGCTTTTGCACCAAACAAATAATTATAGTAGAAAATCATAAAAATCGAATTCTGGTAAAAATAACTAATCACAATTGTTTTTGCTCCTTACTTGGAAAATTTTGATCTAATATATCAATCTTACGATTTATCAAGATACAAATATTTAATTCAGTGCCATAATATATTGAACCGTAACATATTATTACTTTAGAATACGGGTATTTTAATTTAGTCATTACAATAATTATAAATTGCAAATAATAAATTATATTAATATATATTTAAGTATTAAAAATATATGTTTCTGCTTGTATGTGAATATTTTTTAGTCACATTCACGTTATTAGTCACGTTTATCCAAATATCATTATGTGATTTTAATCCCGTTTTTGAATCTTTTTAGCGGAAGATTTTTTTCTATAACAATAAATATATAACATATAATAAAAAATTAAATTAAATTTTGATCTTAATTGCAAACACATGCAATTAATATCTTTTCATTAAGATGTGTTTTTTAAAAATAAATCTTATCTTATATAATTTGAAATAAATATACACGAAATAAATACATACGTCATTTTATGATATTACATTTGTAACCCAACATCAAATTTTTAATCAAATATATTGTAATATGTTGTACATAAAAATATATTATAATACATTGCAGTACAATTTGAGTTTACAAAATTTTTATGGGGATTATCTCTACGGATCACATTCTGCAGCGCCGTTACATTAATAGTGATAAAAGCATGTAACTGTGTAATCGTTTTTTTACAATTTAATGGTAAAATAGATATCTAAATTATCTATAAACAGTATTGTTTTGCTACCTATATAATATATGAAAATTAAGAAAGTATACAATACCTTTTTTTATATTTATACATCTGGAAAATTTTAAAAGATTCTACAGACAATTGCCATATTTAATAATAAATTATTTATAATTATAATAAAATATGAAATTTTTCTCTTTGCACGGTTACATAAATGCCAAATGATTCACTTATACACGAGACAGGATTGGGTTGCATAGACACAGGAGACATTAAGCAATTGTTAAACTTCAAAAAATTCTTATTAATTACAGCAAAAAAATAAAATTATTATTTTATATGTTTCTTAGAGATAAAAAATTAATAGTTGTTTATAAATTACTTAAAATTATGCATGATATTATATATATATATATATATATATATATATATATATATATATATATTATTATTATTATCATTATATAATAACGGAGAACCATGAAAAATAATAGAGTTTGATCTAATCACGTTGAATAAATCATATATGCAATAGCCGAAACACAATTATAAAAAGATATTTTTATTTTTAATAAACTCATTACCTCTTACATAAATAAAATCGTTTTTGTATATAAATATTAATTCTATAATTTTATAATTCCTATAATTTTGTAATGTGCTCACAAAGATCGAAGATAGTAAATTACCAAGATTCCTACTCTTCCGTGATAATTAAATTTGCTTAAAAAGGAAACCGCATTTATTCATACCGCTTATTATTTTCTTAATTACTGGCTGCCGTGGATTTATTCTTTTAGGAAACGCACGTGGGATTTCATCTTTAAAATTATACCGCGCAACTTGCCAATTGGCTAGCCGGCATGCGTCAACAAATTACTGAGCATGCGCGCGTAGGCGATGGGAGTGGGAGTAGCGCAAAAGCGAGCTCGCGCTTCCTCACACTTGCGGCTCGCGGTCTAGGAACTCTAGCGCTCAGTTTACGCCTACATTCCGCGCGAGGGGTACGGTGGGTAACGCGAAATAAACAAATAAAAGACTGAGAACTGAGCTTCCATTCGTGTTTACTACGTACGCGTTGCGTGACTTTCGTCTTATCTATGTTCCACAAAACGTGACGACACGAACAGTACAACAACGGATTCCGCAATGTCGCGGGATTGATTCAACGGATGAACTGTCAGCCGGTACGCGTCTTGGTGGATGCGTCTCGTTTTCACGATTTTGTCATTCGCTCTTCATGTTCCACGCGCATTCGCCACACTTCAAAATTCGTAAGTATCTTATCTTTGCAATATAAAATAATCGCGCGACTTTTTTTCTATATTGAGTATTATTTACAATTAGGGAAAGAGAAAGAGAAAGAGGGAGAGAGAGAGAGAGAGAGAGAAAATGTATCCTCTCTACAATATATCTCAAAGGAAAAATTATCTGTGCTTTGTTTTTATCAACTTTTATCCTACATTGTTTTAATGTCATTTTGACACAGTACAGTCAAAGTGATCATTGATCTCGTCAAAATTTAATATATCTATCTTTGTGTTCTTAATTTTTTTTTTTATTTACATTTTAGAGACACTATTTTAGAAATCTATAATAAATCTATATTTAAGTAAATATGAGAGAGAGAATTTATTAATATTTCTAAAACTGTTATAAATATTTTGGATTAATTATAATAAAAATATTATTTACAATGTAACAGCATTCATAATTTATTAAACAATAAAAAATTTTATTGTATCACGACTAAAATTTAATAATTTAGATAAAAAAATGGAATTGAAACAAAAACAGAACAAATACTTTGGGCTTTACCTTCTTCTCTTTCCATTGCTCTTTGCGTACTCTCTGTAGGGTTAATTATTGATAAGATAGCAAACATCGGATGTTCGCATCCATTTCACGCAGACGAATTTATATCAGACGAATGTTTTTGCTAAGCAGAATATTTGTACAATATTTACCATAATGTTTATGTAATATTATTTTTATTTTACATTAATTATATATTAATTAAATAGCAAATGATAAAAAAGTAATAAAATCTTTGAAAAAAAAATAATCTCCTTAAATAATATAAATAAAATTTCGGATTAAATTTTAATTATAACTTTGATGTTATTTTAAACACAAAGGCTATTATGCGGATAAGATTTTCACGGGATTATCAGTATTTTTGAATGTAATAAATATAACAGCAATGGATTATTATCTTTTTATTTATGTTTTATTATATTATAATGTTATTGCCAATGATAACAAGGATAATAATTCACTGATAAGATGTGTGATGAACCACAAGATACATCGTTGATTCTGATCCAGTTCTATTGCTTTGTGATGTCATATCACGTCATATCGTACCAGATATATTAATCATATGTGATGGAATGATCAGAATGATTTAACTATTTTTCCATTAGTTGTTAACTGCTTTCTTTAGGCGATTTTATTTAGATGAAAGTTAGAATCAAAGCAAATTTTTTATTTAATTAATGAAATTCCAGATTGTATACGCCACACACACTCACCAGTATTAGCATATTATATATACATATACACAATTAAAATAAATTCTTTATTAAAACAAATTTTAATGCAGTTATTAGCTGTCAAATATTTTTTTACAGCTAATAACTGCATTAAAATTTGAAATACATATATAAATCAGTTTTACCCAGTAAGCCCTTTTTCATGTGATTTGTATTGTAAAATTTTCCCCGTGCATGAAAAAAAAAAAAGAATTGTTCATAGAAATAAATAGAGACCTCGCAGACACAAACAATGTGACATTATACATGCTGCATAGCTTTATATAATGCTTCGTAATAGCAAACGTTAACTGTTACGTTTGTGCATATCATCTATACCGCACAGAAGCATTGAATATTTGCAATATACGTGCGGCTTTTATCTTTGAATGAACGCGTGTGAATATGCGAATAGTATTAACATGCACGTGGAATTCATTTCTTTTTATGCTCATGAACTTCTTCCTCTTTGCGTGAAAAGCACGTATAAAAGAAAAGTTAAAATATATAAAAAAGTTAATCTCCAATTATCTTTCTTTCGTCATTCTAAAAAAATTTTGTCGATTTTGTAATAATACGTAAAAACTAAATTTTCAAAAATTTTTAATTTCAGTAAAAGCATAAAATGCAAACTCTATTTTTGCGATACGTGCGATAGATTATTCTGTATTTAAATTTTAAAATTTTAACATGTATGATTAACATATTGAGGATATTGTTTCGTATATATTTCAAATTACAAAATATAATATTATACCAAGGAGTTGCAGCCTTGAAAAATATGACACAAAATATCTAATTCAAATATCTTTACATGTAATAGATCGCGCGCGTACATGCTACGTGGTCTGGAATTCGAAGTAGAGAAATTCGAGAATCAGGAAGCTCTTTTATCTGATCATTAGATCACGTACGCGATGTCCGCAGAATTTTATAGTATTCTTTCTCTGATAAAAACACATTCTTGTATATTTTCTTACACGCCTATCACACTGCGGAATATGTTTAAATTTTTCATTTATATTGCACATTTTTGCAGTATGTGATATTTGAAAGAAAAAAATTACGTTTGAATTCCCAAGACGACACTCGAAAGTATCAGCTTTACATTGATTAATTTAAGGAACAAAGGTTTGAGCATAGTTCTTAAATTACGATATAATCTGACTGAACACAAGACTGGACAATGGCTTTAAATAATAACAAACTGATAATTTCACTTTAATAACGCAATATGAAGCAATGTATGCACCTGCAGTGATACGACATAATCTTATCGCACGCGTATACATTGCTGCATTATTATGTAGATACTATTTAAATTAATTGCAGCATCCGTGCATCTCTTTTTCGATCATAAGCAGCAGTGATAGCGTTCCGTGCTCACTAGATTTAATCACGTATGTGTATTTAATTGCGACATCAAGTGATTCGATTATTTGTCGCGAATATTGTTAGGAGATTGACGCAAGAGCGGTTACATTCGCGAGATAAGTTTTTTTCTACAATTACTGTAAAAAAATATGTAACATTACTGTGAAAAAAAATTTTGATAATAACTGATAAAGTAGCTTATATTAAATACTTTTGATGTGCAAGCATCATACGTACAACAAATCGCGGATTTATCCTGAATTTATTATTTATATTAAAATATCAACGCGATATGTGTGATTGAAATACACTAGGAATAAATGAAATCCGCAGTAAATAAAGTTGATATATTTAAATTTTTTGATACAAACATGAAATAAATTCTATGCGTCAGAAGATTAAATCTTTTTTAAAATTTTAAAAAACTTTATTTGCTTTATATGCATAGAATCATATACATACACAATGTATCGAAATATTAAATAATTTAACAGAAATTAAGGTAATTAAAATAATTCAATAAATAAATACTCATATCAAGAAATAAATTTACATCGCGCATCTTAATAATATTGATTTAAATTTGATATAAGGTATATATTTGTTAGAATGGATTCTTTGTATACATACCTAAAAAACGAGTCGGAGGGTCTCATTTAATCGATGGCGATGGCACTCAGTGACGTCACGTTAAGAGAGAGCGAAGCATTTAAGTAGGTTATAGGCGACGCCGTGTTGACGAGAAACGCGATTGGCCACATTGGTCACAAAATGTAGTCATGAACGAATCATCGCTAAATCCAGTTTACTCGATATCGCGAAAAATGTAACGAAAAAAGAGATCTTAAAAATTTATTTCTATTTACGTCAATTTTTAGGTCATCTATCCTCTTCGCCAGCGCGTTAAGATGCAAAGCATCATGAAGCTTAAGGCAAACCTTGACCACCTTTGCAGTTGCTTGTTGCTCATGACATTCGAAGAAAATTATTAAATTTTTCTATTTTATTAAACTTTTTTATTTTATTACCTTTCGAAAAAAAGATTCCCGTTATAAGATATACAGAGACGATATACAATTTCATTTTGACTTTGAAAAAAAATTATATATCAATAATGAGCTACATAAAGTGTTAACGTAACAAATGACCGGAAATCATTAAATATCGCATCGTGTCGCAAAAAATTGCAAGACGCAGCACTTTGATTTCGCAAGCTGGATCTCAAGCTAAACAAAAATAATATTAATATGGTCAGAAATATAATCACACTGTCCAGATCAAAAACGGATTATAAAAATGTTTATCGCTAATATTGTGGAGGAGGAGCGGGGTGGGGAGGGAGGGGAAGCAGGCAACCGTTAAAAGTTTTATTTCGATATGTTTCTCCACAGACAGAAAAACAATTTAATTTATTCATAATAAATCTATTAATTAAATAAACTACATTATAAAGCGAAATAAACCTTGTTGTAACTATGTAACTGATACAGTAATGTGTTTAAATGAGAAAGAATTTACTGAAAAAGGAGTGGAGTGATACGGCGAGATGTATCGTGTTCGTTGTTTGTAACAGCTGCACCTTTTTATATTCATCGAGGAAGTATCTCGTTACCGTCATGATCGAATTTAATATCCTTAAAAGGAAGTCGTACGAATGCAAGCCTGACTGGATGACGTTTCTTTCGATAAATAAATGCACAAAGAATTTCATGCGAAAGTAAAAGATCCTTTGTGAGTCTACATGTATATTCTGTGGTATGGTACTTTGTGAGTTAAGATAATAAAATTTATAAAGGTTAAATATTTATGGTAGTATTAATTTTATCGATGATAAATTAATGCGACAATAAAATTAATAAATTAATAAATTTTTCTTATCTATATATATTTCAAATATATTTATTGGAAAATTAAATAAATACTTTTAAAGAAATTAGTCTTCTTTCAAATAAGCTGCAGGAACATGATTTTTCATCATGTGAGAAATCGTGGATTCACGATGATTCAACAATCACCTATTCAGTTATCATAAATAACGTTACGCGGATGTTTTCGAATTAAGGGAAAGTTCGATGAGAAGGAAAAAGAGAAATGTATAATGTCATCGCGCATCTTTATTTATTCAACTAGTACGCACTGCATCCACTTCTCGATACAATCTTTCAGAAGTAATTTTGTTTTCTACTCGATGTTACAATGTCGATCTGTGGCCTTGTTAAACGAGAATTTCGGGTTTCTGTTCAATTCGCGTGCGTTGCAACGATCAATATTGCAGAAATGCATGTATTGCAAAACTACACATTCTCTGCATCAATCGTCAATTTATAAAATTTTAATTTTAATTTTAACAGGAAAACAAGATATTTGATACTTTTAATTTTTTAATTAATAGTAAATAAAGTTTTCTATAGAAAAATTCGATTTAAAATAAAATAAAAATCAAAAAATAATATTATAAAATCATATATATCAAAGAAATGTAAAAATTATATTTCTGATATGATATTTATATAATATTATAATACTTTTGCTTTTGTATTTATAAAAATATCTTGCTTGTCGAGCATCGTAATTAATCATAATCTATTTTAAAGAAAATACTTAATGGCCATTTGTCAGAGTGAAGTCGCTTGTTTAAGAAACGTGACTTTATCTATTGTCATTAAAATTCAGTGAGACCCGCATACAGATTACCGCGACGACAGCTGACAGCGATAATCAATCCGCATGTGATGCGTATGCAATATATTATTAAACATCTCTACGTGCGCCTTTTCTAGCCGGGAGCATAATTTCTCGCGCACCAACAGACTCAATATCTCCATTCGCGCTCTTCTCTGCGCCATTCTTTCTATGAAGCGCCGTCATTTCTCTTCTTCTCTTCAAGTTTAGTATAGAAATTTCTTCTACATTAAGATGCTTTTTAATTCTTCGTGAATAGCAAAAAAAATTTCACTTAACAATAAGAGAAAATTTTATCTCCAATCAACTCGCAATAGTTTAAATTGAGAAATGATCTTATTCAATGGAAATATCAATTGAATTTGAACTCTCACATATATTATATGTTTTTGATCGATTCTGTAAAATGTAGACCGCTTTCTTAAACAAATCAGTGAAATCCGTACATATATCCGTTGCATTTGCTCCATTGCGTGATGCATCTCATTGAATTGTGTGCGTTTTCCCAAACAGAAGAAGAGATATATTTCTGTATCGCGTGCAAAAAAATTTTTATATCTCTTACACCGAACGTAGAAGTAAATATATGCCGATGAAAGTAAACATTGGTAAAATTATTTCTCCAAGAGGCTAAAGCGTCGTATTATTTATTCTTTAATTTTATCTTCCTCTTTTTTTTACAAAAACGATAGAATTTAATTTTTTATCTTTGAAAAGATATTTTTGGAAAAATTATCTATAAATCGTATATATTGCGAGAGAAGTAATAATTAAATAAGAATAATTAAAGTTGACCTGATTTTAAAATTATTGCTCTCCGTTCCAGTCTCAACTTTGAATTTGCATAATTAAAATCTTTTTCACATATATTTTCTTGTTAAATAGATATTTTCCGACTATGTTATACGCATGGATATTAGTTACACTCTTGACTTATTTATCATTACTTCTAATCGTTTCGGTTGCTTGATAAGGTTAATGGTGCTTATGAATATTTTTATGTTTAACGATAATGTGTTCAAAATACAATCATAAAAGAAGTCATTAAATCGCATAAAATGACGATACAGTTTATACAACGTATTGTAAAAATAAAAAAAATTGTACAGAATTAGGAAAAAAAATGTTACTTTTCTTAGTTTAGAAATGACAGACTCTGCTACGACTCTGCTTATAAATATAAATTTTCTATATTATTTTTTCATAAATTATCGCAGAAATTAAGAATCAATGAACGAAGAAAAATATTAAAAATATATTTTAGACGGAAAAGAAATTTTTTTTTAATAATGAAAACGGATCGATCATCTAAGTTAATATGCTTGAATTTTAACACTAAACAAAACTAAAAAGGCAACTATGACAGTAATGAAAGCCGGCCGCAACGCTTCCTGAATTTCTTCCGGAAGATCGTAATCTAAAAAGACGGAAATTACACCAGTAATGACCTTTATCATCAATGACGAAAGTGGATATCTAATCACGTTGTTACTGCATAATTCGGAAAGTGAAGAAACGTACGAAGAAAAGAACGGAAGAAACATGAAAGTGAATCACTCATATGACTATCGAAATATTTTCATTTCGACACAAATGTTGTTTCTTATGAGAAATCACAGTTTTTTTTGGACAGCAAACATATGACGCACAATCTTACGTATTATTTATCGATTACGACTATTTACAATAAAAAATGAAATTAGCGAAAGTGAACTAGCCGTATCATTGTACTATAATATTTAGAAAATGTGCTTAACCATGTCAAGTGGAAAAAATGTAAATAATACAAGTAGAATGTTGAAGATTGTTGCTTAGCGATATTTTTATACAGGAATTTTTCAACTCCAACTCTTTATAATTTAACTAGAATCACATCTGTGCATTCACACAAAAAGATTCTTTAAAATCCTCAAATATATATTTCTTTTCGCAAAGTTCTTTTTTTTCTTTTTTTTTTTCTCAATTCTCTACATTGAAAGTTATTGCTGCTTTATTTCCACTAATGCACAAAAATTTGTCTTTATTACGCTGAATAGCATCCATTAATTATGATTTAAACTGATAACACACAAGTTATTTTATAACCCTCATATCGATTTGCTAAATGGCTTTTATCTGAAAAAACATATCCCCACATATCACAGCTGTCGGCTTCGGATACACATTGCTCCGACGAATTCTTCCGATACTCTTCGCCAACTTTCATCCTTGGATCGAGAAGGAGAAGCGGCGCGGCGCCGGCATACATATGTGGCACAGAGACGTGGTTTCACGCGTTGTAAATTATCCGTACGCGGCCATTCATGCCACTGGCAATGCGCCTTCCTTCCCTAAACTCCAATCGTCCGATCGAGTAATGCCATTTATGCCTCTCGCGAGAGAAAATTACGAGGCTATTACGCTTGCTGTGTGTATCCAGTGCTCTGCACATTCACGCGCGTGTTCGTTGGCGATAGTGACTTTCGTTTGACGTTAACATTGAGCAGCGAGGAAGGTCGCTTTATCGTCGATCATTAGCATCGCGGAGAAAAGATGCAGGAAGCGTGTTCACATCAACTGATGATGGTGCTAACCACCGTGCCGGCTTCTGTCTCGCAACTTGTACTTTGAGGAAGTAACGTGGAATCACCGGAAGTAAACAGATGAGGCTATAAAGAGAGACTGATGAGGATATTTGAGTATTTATTTAAATGGATAAAGTTAATTAAAAAAGTAGAACCTCGTCATACTCATATTATGACATATCGTATCAATAATTTCTCCAATTATTTAGATTATATAGAGTACTTCTTTTATTTCGTTAAAGTTAATTTTTCAACATATATTTTCATGACATACATATACTAATAGTTTCATACGAGTATAAGATATAAAGCTCTACATTATACATATAAACTGCTTGGCCTGAATATGACCGGTTTTGAATAAAGTCTACTTGCTATCTATTAATGACTAATTTTAAAAATTCTAAAAATTTGATTAACCGCGTATCACATTTTTTTTCTACTTGGCTAATGTATATACAGGGTGTCCGAAAATTCGCACAACACTCTTTAAGGAAAGGTGGAGGGTGTTATTCTGAACAGAAAAGTCCTGTATCATTTTTTTCTATAATGCTTAATAAAAGAGTTATTGTTGAGTGAAGTCTGGCCTATCATCGCCGATCTTTAGCTGGACGCACGGTCGGTGAGCCGCGCGCCTGATAGTGCGAGTGAACGCTCAGATGTTTTATGATGGCTCACTGACGTGCGTGTCCGGCTGAAGATCGGCGATGATATGCCAGACTTCACTCAATAATAACTCTTTTATTAAACGTTATAGAAAAAAATGGTACAGGACTTTTCTGTTCAGAATAACACTCTCTACTTTTCCTTAAAGAGTGTGACGCGAATTTTCGGACACCCTATATAAATATCTATCAAATTATATTTTGAATATTTTTAGAGAAAGACGGTAAAAAAATTTTCTATAGCTTTCTACGTGGAATTATATTCGAGAAATAGATATCTCACATTTATATATGTATCTCTTAACAAGAACGCAGAGTGAAGTTACGACTCGGGAGAGTAGCCTGTTCATTGTAACAAATCATGCGAAAAGCGGCGGATGGTAGTCAACTCGACGGACCGGTTTTACCATCGCGCAATTAGCGTGGAAGAAAAATTCGCTTAATTCGCACTGAGACGGGGATTCAAATTACGTACTGTAACGCGACCATTTCGCTGTCGCGCGCTCTACGAAGATCGAAGCTAAAAGATACATGTCAGTGTCGAATTGAAAAATACCTTCGCGTCTCAATGATGCAACGAGTGAAGATCGTTGACAGATATACACATATGCACATATGCAAATTGCTGTACGTAGCATATATGTAGAATATGAAACGTGCGAATAAATAAGACATACATTCAGTACAAATAATTATATTACTCTATGAAATTTTTTCTACATTTTCTCTCTTTGTCAGTCTAGATACTTATATGTTATATGCATTTACGTAAGTACGTTTTGTGCACGACGAGCTTAAGTGAGTCTTCTTTCGTTGGACCCCACGGTGGGTCAGATAACGGTCAGCCGCGTATTCCACTTGGCTGCTTAGCTCGCACCTCGATTTACCGCGTCGACTCGCGATTTTATCACTGATGGAAATTTGAGAATCGTCTTTACGGAAATGTTCAATTTAAAGACAGAATAATTTGAAAGAAAATTTTCAACTTGACATATATATATATATATATATATATATACATATATATATATATATATATATATATATATATATATATATATATATATATTGTCTTCTTCGATGACAATTGTTGAGTTTATCGATCGGAGAAAATATAACGATCAGAAATCGAACATGCTTTATTATCGCAATGCCATGGCATAAAAGTACCAAAATTTTTTAATTGGTAATACATTATAAATCTAATCTTATATCTATTTTTTTTCTTTTTCTTTAATTTCGAAATAAGAATGAATTCATTCTAGAATGTTTTATCAAGCGAATCATATTTTTAATCGTTTGTAAATGTTAAACGACTGTTAAAGTCAACCATTCTCTTATCTATCGTCATTTCGACAAAGAGTCGCAGCTATAATAATAAAAAAAAACTTTTTAAATATCCTAATAATAAAAAAATAATAAAAAAAGTATCGGAAACGATAAATATATTATTTCAACATTTATATAATAATAACTATATATTATGTCATAAATATTAATACATAAATATATATATATATATATATATATATATATATTTATGTATTAATATTTATGACATAATATATAGTTATTATTATATAAATGTTGAAATAATATATTTATCGTTTCCGATACTTTTTATTATTTTTATTATTAGGATATTTAAAAGTTTTTATTATTATAGCTGCGACTCTTTGTTCCATTAAATTAATATATACATTTTATATAGATCCTTTTAAAATATAAATTTAAAATATAAAAGAGAGAGAGAAAAAAAATTACAAGTCATAGAGAGAAGTACAGATGCTGTGGGCATCGAGCCAAGATACATCTCGCGCTCGAATGACATGTGTAGCCTTGACACGCACGTGCAAGTATAGTATATATAACTCATGCCGCATAATTTACTCTAAACGTCCCAGTCGGCTGCAATTCATTTCCGTTTCAACTATTTCAAATACGATCCCAGTTTTGAATAATAAAATCTCAGTGATTCATAAAATCGCGTGACCTATTTATGATCAATTGCTCGATAAATTCCTCGGTGAATTATGTATCATCTGTCAAATTGTCCGGTGCTATTTATCAATCGACACTTTGTGGAAAAAGAATAAATTAATCCAATTTTATTTCTTCCATATTCTTCTTCTCCTGCCTGTTTGATTGCACAATACATAATACAAGATACATATAAAGGAAATAAATGGAAAATAAATATAATTAGATTTAAATAAGATTTTGCATTTATTTTTGTTAATATTATAATATACGCGTATTTATAAATCAACGCATTTAATGACAAAATTAAAAATCTTGAAGTAAATAATTTGTTTTAGATTTTTACCGATAAAAGTATCTCAAACGTTTCGAGAAGAAACTTCCGTTACCGGCGTAGAATCCGCTAACACTGTAAATGAATTTGCTCGGAGAATTGAACGAGTTCCGTTATAACTTGAACGCAATGCGATTGACATTTCGTCCATCCAAGCGAAGATCGTTATTATTTCTCACGCATTCAAAAAGCGTCGAGCAGCGTCTTCGTGTCATTGAATGACCTACTTAGGAGTAACAGTAACGGGCAGGACGGCATGCCCAAAAATTTCTAGTGTTGTAACAGTGACACCGATCGGACACATGCTGCCGGAGAAAAATTAATCGTCGCTCATTCTTTTCGCGCGCCTTTCTCTTACGTCGCTCTCGATTGAAAAAAAAAAAAATTGATTGCGAATGGAAAAAAAAATAAAACGCATCCGCGACTGTAAAAACTGTCAATTTCCAAAATCTTCTTCGGTTCGCGTCGCGATGCGACGACGCGATTCTCGATGCCTCGTTTACCGTCGAGGAAAGTGCAAGTTACGCTCCGTCTGATGCAAATTCTTTCTCCAGTAATTGCGTGCACCTTTCACGGATATGTCCGCCGAACGATTAATCGCAGTTTGCTATAAAATTGTTCGGAAATTTATAATTGAACTCATTTTCCTTGTTTGCTTCTTTTTTTCCCGCTTCCTTGCTCGATCGATTTTTTTCGATATATATCGCTCATAAATGTAAAATTGACACTCATAAAAAATAAAATTGATTTCTGTTATACTTGTTCATTTTATTTCTATCGATCCTTTTCTCGCATAACTAATTTTCTTAATAATTAAAACATAATATGTTTATGTAATATTTGTACATTTTTATTTTTTTGTAATTACAGGTGACGATACCAAAGAGTACAAAATAGTATGCGTAGTCAAAGCAGGATATCGTCAAGTCTCATCTTCCTGTTATGCATCTTTTTCTCCAGCTCGATATGGATTGTTATCGGTATGTATATGTACCGTTTACAGTTTTATTAAACATAGAGAAAATATATCAATTCTAATTAGCTTTTTGCAGTCACATTTTAATAACATTATTTGCTAAAAACATCAATGAAACTTATTTGTGCGCGTAATCCGAATAACAATACAAGGAACGCAAATAAATTGCGCAACGAAAGTGGATAATAAATCTGATTGTGCATATTAGAGTTTATATAATATATAGGAGAGCATTATATATGATAAAAAATGGACTGAATTTTATGATATAAATTTTATGACTTTGGCGATTTAAGTTGGAAAAAAAAACAGAACGCGACTTGTCGCGCGCAATCTCGTAACCTCTTTTTGCCGAGAAAGTATTTAAGATTTGCATGCGATTCGATCGATTATATTCATGGGAAATTATACGACTTCTATTGAACATCGAGTCACCAGCCATTTCGAGCGTAACGGAAAGATTGTGCGTTTTCAAGGTAAGATACTATGCTGCGTATAGCATAATACTTTCCGTGCTTCATGGGAAAAATCGACATACTTTACCGAAGCAACCTTCGAGGATTGTAACTAATCGCTGACGATTAATCGCAGCGTGAATAATGAATATTTCCTTCCGCGCGCATGAAACGATCCGTACCACGCAATTGTTCATTTATTTTTATATCGCCCGTTAGAAAGTTTTCAATATCACGCATCGTCCGGAGAAAAGGCTCTTATCTTTTTATTGCCAAACATACAATCAATTTCATCTCAATTTGTTACGACTAATTTAATCTGCAGAAATCTTATTTTTTTCCGTGAAACATCTCGTTACGTTCACGTTTTTTTACAGATTTCTTTATATTATATTTTATATTTTTGATTTCAGATTTGTAAGTAGAAAGAAATAATTTAATTATATAATTAACTTAAAAGTGATATATTTTTATTAATAATATAATATGACATATATATATATATATATATATATATATATATATATATATATATATAAATACATATATAAAAATCATATATAAAAATCGCAAGTTATCTAACAATAAGAGTTATCCAACAATAAGAAAGAAGATATCGATCTCACGCGATCGCACTCAAACAAATATGCAATTATTCGTGTTGTTAAGTTTGTTTCGACGTAAATTCCAAGCACTTTCCGCCAGACGAGAAACGTTTTCGCGTATAACGAGTACTTCACACGAAACGCAAAATTAACTTGCGAGAATTGAGTTGCGCAACTTGTGGAACAATTGGTCAAAAGCGAAAATTGTCGCATCTTCCGGCCGCGGTTTAATTAGATGAAGCGCTTTTCCGGTTTTCGCAGGAAACCCCATTCGGTACAGGACGAGACGGGAAGCGGAGATAGCATCCACCAACTGGACTGCGTTGGCCGACGAATGGATCGCGGCAAAGGCCAGGGCCGCCGAAAAAATGGACGTCGCTCTGCTACCGTTCAACGAGAGATTTCGGGAATTACCGCCTACGGTGGAGACCTTCGTTGTTAACGGCACGAATCCTGAACAGATGGCACGGGTAATATCTTTTGTTTGCAATTGGATTCTCCGGACAAAAGTCTCCCGAACAAAAAGACTAATCTATTTTATTGTCAGTCGAAAATCTGTCACTCTCAATTGTATAAGATTCTTCATTTATTATCACACATACACACAATTAGAGAGAAATTTCCTTTGATATGTAAACACTATGAAAAATTGAATTACTTTTTAATATATAAAATGACATGAAAGCTTGTCAATATATGTTATAAATTGCTTTTTGCAGATATTTTATTGTAAATCTTTGGAAAACATAACAAAGAATATACTATAGTTACATTGTTAGGATAAGATAGTTACATTTTTAGGATTTATTTTATATTTAAAACTTTTACTATTTACGTCGATTTCATAAACTATACGTAAAAAATTCTCTCTGTCTGTTCCTTTATTCTTTTATATTATATGTACAATTATTATATTGCAATTTTAAAAATATTTTTGAAAAGTTCTAGAAAATGACAAAAATAATGATATAGCAGTTAAACACTTTGTACATCTTTATCGCCTACATACAATTTCATTGCATAAGCTCGACGATTTATATCAATATAGCTTACATTGTTTGATCTATTTTCTATTTCGCGTGACAGTAGTTACATGTCGGATGCAATTAGACCGTTGAAAATTCGACACACTCGATTAATGAGAAATGTAACATCTATCGAGTTTCTTTCGTAAACATAAACCTATGAAATTTATTATTCTATGGAATTATTAACCGGTAAACCGGTAAAATCGATGATCGTAAAATGAGAAAAGACCGTGAAAAACTTTCTACATTATTCGTTCGCATTCGCTTTGCTTTATGATAAGAAACGGGAAATTGATTCAACCGATGCATTTTCACTTCTGCGTCCACATACGAAATTTTAATCGGCGCGCGGTCTCCTCTTGATGAATAAAATTAATTTAAAAGAACGTTAATCAACTGCAAATATTGATGATGGATGTAAATAACAATCGTGTGTGCCAATCGTGTAATTAATAGAACTTACTGCTAAGAATCACTGCATCGAGAAATTGTTAAATTGATAGATAAAATTATGATGTTTGGTTGGAAGAAATCTAAAATATATGTATATTGCTAAAAGTACATGTAAAAATCTTCTAAACGAGTTGCGCGTAAAGAGGCGACTTGTGCAAATTTCGAAATTGTCGTCAATGCTATTTCGTATTTTTTCGCAACCTCGCCTTCTTCTCTTCTCTTTTCCTCTCTTTGACTTGCTCGAGGGGAGGGGACGTCGATGTCGCTGCGGCTCTCACTTTCAGTGCCAAAATACTTTCACCAACGCGATCATTGACAGACACCGTGGTGAATGCAAGTATGTACCTTCCATCCTTGCTATTCGCGTCTGCTTATACGCATACACATCGTATATAATAGGTGTCAATGACTTTCGCCCGCGAAAGTCGCCCACGAGCATCGATATCATTCGTCATCGCTTGCGTAAAAGAAATCATCGATGGACATATCCTCCACGTCGGGTTGTTCCCTTCGATCTCGGAAAAGATACACGCTCGATTATCTCGGAATCACATCCAAGAAGGAAAGTTGCACGATCAAAGGCACGCAGAAAGCGACATGAAGAAATTCACTTAATTTTCACTTTATTCGAGCTGTTTCGTGATATATTACAATAGACACAAAAAACATGCATACTTCGATTAATTTCTGCTCGTTTTCGCCTTCCTTGATTTAATTATTGGGACTTAAACTGAAACACGCCTCTTACACATTATTATTCAAATGTCTAATTTGAATTGAATCTGATTTTTATTATAAACTGCTGAGAAAAATTGTTAAAAATATCCCAAAATTGCATAATCTCAACCGCATATATCGATTCTTTTCATTATCATTTGTGTAGATTTTGTAGATACAAAACCAAGCAATAAAATTTCAATAACACGATTATTATTGTGCATTAGAATGACAGCTATTCTTTTAATTTTATTATTTTATCAACCAGTTTACACACTTGAAACGTTATGTCATGTATAAATTGTGAAATTATTGTGATCATCTATCATATCTAATTTTAGTTAAATTACTCGCGAATGCTATGGGATATGGAAACCGTTCAGTCGAGTGGACATCTGTCTGGATTCGTTGACAAGGCTCTTAAACTACTAGATCTGAGGCAGGTCATGATGGAGGTTGAAACCTCCGTAATGTCTAAAGTATCTTGCACCGCGTGCAAAGTAGGTGCCGGCCTTCTGCAACATTACATAAAAGTCGGCAAGAGCGATGAGGAGATCATGGCCAGTATTTATCAGTTCTGTGTGTCGCTTAATATACAGAGCGCTCGAGTCTGTCACGGAGTCACTCTGCTTTTTGGGGTAAAGTATAACAGATTTACATTTGTTTATGTACATGTGTATTATATATATATATATATATATATATATATATATATATAAAATTAACAAAACGTAAAATAAATCTATGTAGGGAGAGGTGATCTACGTGCTGAAGCAGGTGACCATGGGTCCAGCGCAAATCTGTAGCTTCGTGATCGGCGACGCATGCGAAGACGCGTTTAATCCGCTACATGAATGGGAGGTGGCCTTTCCACCAGTCAAGAAACCGCCGATCAAACCGCCGATACCGCCGCAGGAAGGCGCACCGACTTTTAAGGTGCTGCATATCTCCGACACGCATTATGATCCATATTATCAGGAGGGCGCGAACGCCGAGTGCAACGAGCCGCTTTGCTGCCGGCTGACAAACGGTGCCCCTTTGACGGCCTCGGCCGCCGCCGGACGATGGGGCGATTACAGAAAATGCGATACACCCAAGAGAACAATCGATCATATGCTCAAGCACATTGCCGATACGCATTTGGTGAGTAATACGTCCGAGATATTAATTTATTAAACTGTCGCGTGAAACAGAGAGACGACGAGATGTTTATTCTTCTGGAGTAAATCTTATTGCCGCGCATAAAAAAATTTTAATGTGTTCCGGTTGATGAAAAAAAAATTTATCTATAACATGTACAATAAAGAAGATGTATATGATTTTTTCAAGCAGAAAAATTAATCACTGTTATAAAACGAGCGAAGGATGGGGGGAAGAGGAATAATTTTTTGTTGATTTAAAAAATTTTCAGGACATTGATTACATTTTGTGGACGGGTGATTTGCCACCTCACGATGTATGGAATCAAACGCGAGAAGAAAATCTAAAGGTGTTGCGTGATACTGTCGCGCAAATGGTAGAGATGTTCCCCGGAATACCGATTTTTCCTGCCTTAGGAAATCACGAAAGCGCGCCGGTCAACAGGTATATCCGCCATATACCTTAAACTCGCCTCCATCTCATCTTGAAATCACATCACTTTCACTTTTCTAGAAAATATTCTTTCAGATACGATTTACGTGTATTTATTTATATTTATTCAAAAATATTTTCTTTTAAAAAATTTTACTCTATTTTACATACTACAGATATTTCAATATTTAAACAAAATTAATATAATAAAATAGAGTAAAAAAGAAAGAGATAGAGGAATTGATTAAACCTTCATTCGAAAATTTTTTATCTCATTAATTAAATTAATAAATTTAGAAAAATTGTTTTAGGGACATACAACAGAGAGACCATTAATAGAAAGATTTCTAATATTGCTTTCTAATATTGCTTTCATATCAAAACAAATGCAATAAAAATTCTTTCTTAAAAACGAATGTGTGCATTTCAGTATAAAAGATATATTTTCAACATTTTTCTGGAATCAATTTTCTTCCAAGATAAATAATGTATTAAAACAATCCTACTTTTTAGTTTTCCACCACCTTTTGTGCCTGAAGAAAACAGTATCTCATGGCTGTATGACGATCTCGATAAACAATGGCGACGGTGGCTACCAGCCGGTGTATCGCATACCGTTCGTCGCGGTGCTTTTTATTCCGTTTTGGTTCGACCAGGTTTTAGAATTCTTTCTGTTAACATGAATTACTGCAACAACAAAAACTGGTGGCTGCTAATCAACAGCACGGACCCAGTCAGCGAGCTACAATGGCTTGTATATGAGCTGCAAGGTGCCGAAATCAATGGTGAGAAGGTGCACATAATTGGCCACATTCCACCTGGACACTCGGACTGCCTCAAGGTGTGGTCGAGGAATTACTATCACATCATCAATCGGTTCGTACTTGATTGTTTAAATCACTATAGTATTGATATCGAGCTAATGCATTGCGTAACTAATGTCCTTTCTCTATTTTTATTTAGCTATGAATCAACAATCACGGCCCAGTTCTTCGGACATACACATTATGACGAGTTCCAGATATTCTATGATACATCAGATCTTGGGAGAGCGCTCAGCATTGCCTACGTTGGTCCTTCAGTCTCGCCGTATTATGATTTGAATCCCGGCTATAGAATATATTACGTCGATGGAGATCATCCAAAAACTACAAGAGTAAGTGAAATGACACTTTTTCTCATTAGTATAGTTAATAATATACGCTGATAGAGTTTGGCCAATTTGCATATTCCTTTTCCCTTAAAAGCGTTATCTATCATTTCTGAATTAACGAGTGTTTTTTAGATGGTCATCGATCATGAGAGCTGGGTCATGAATCTCAAGGAAGCGAATCTTTATGATTATCCGATCTGGCATAAGTTGTATAGCGCGCGACAGGCCTATCAAATGGCATCGCTCTTGCCGAAGGATTGGGACTCCCTGATCGACAAAATGACCAACGAGCCAGCCCTCTTTGATCTCTATTACAAGTAATTATATCCGTATAATATGAAAATGTACACTATACCTTTTTAAAAAAAAACAAATATTTTTTAATAAAAAAATTGGAAGTCTATGAGCCTATATATCATACATAATATATTAATAAATTTATTATTATACGAAAATATGTGCTCTTATTTTTAAATTGATTTTAATGAATGAAGATATTTAATGGCAAATTAACGAAGAAAAATAAGAGCTTCGATATTTCCCCGAAAATAATTCGACGTGTTTGCTTTCATTTTTTACAGGCATTACTATAAGAATTCTCCGGTGCGACCGGCGTGCAACGATGAATGTCGCAAGAGATTGCTCTGTGATCTGCGCAGCGGAAGAAGCCACGATCGGAAAGCGTTATGCCAGAGCTTAGAAGCAAGGATCGGCATCGAGACTAGAACGGGCTGGCGAGCGTGGATCTATAAAGGACTCGCATTATCGTATGTAAAAGACTTCTGGATCCGACTCTATTCCGGCAACACTGAGACTAATGAAGTTGATTAATCAATTATTCCGTATAAAAATACGTTGCGATCAATATTTCAAAAACATTGATATGACAATGATTCATAGTTTCCAATTTTTTTAATTGACCTAATTTTAGAATCTAATTGCAAACTCTTTGTTTTTATTTTGTATGCGTTTGTTGCTAGTAATTTTAATTTTAAGCAAACAACTTTAAAGCAATATCGAAAGAAAGATAACGATGATAACTCATGATAACGCAAAAGCACATTCTAACAAACAAGCAGTTAGTTTAATAAAAATCGCTTGAAATATATTAATCGAATGTTAATAGTAGCACAAATAACCCAGCTTAATTGTGAAGCGTTAACAAAGTGTTAACGAATCACAGAGAAACATAAACAATATGTAAAGATTAATAGCTAAAGTCTGATTTTGAATTGAGAAAGAGAGGAAATATATGCAAATTGCTCAATTAGTATAAATCACATTGATATATCAATAAAATATATATTAAGCATTGATATATTCACATTGATATTTCAATAAAATATATATTAAGCATAGTAAGCGTATCATAATACATAGAAACGTGTTACTTGGAGATTAACTTGATATCCTATAAATTTGGAGATATGACTACATGTGTGTGATTTTAGATATAATAAATTATTTTTATACGCAACAAAATAAATAAAAAATTTTTATCTAATGTTAAATTTTTTCATAATATTGTAATTATAGTTTGTTAAAAATAACTGCAAAAAACAAAAAAATATGCAGCTAAAGCTGTATAAGAAGAAATCAATCAATTTGATGAATTTAATTAATTCCGCTATATTTAGTTGAAAAAAAACTCACAATGTAATATTGTTATAGTATTAAAAAAATATATTTATAAGAAAAATGAAATTAATTATGCCATATTATCGGATGGAATAGTTATTATATCTCTGAAGATAAAATTGTGTTAATTTTGTAAATATTTATTGCCAAAAATTTATTTCAATACCAAATTGATTGTAGACCAATATTATTGAAGTTGAATTGCTTTTGTGTTTTGTTTGCTTATATTTTATTAAATCATTATAAGAGAAACAAGGATGTCGTAGACAATATATTATTTCGCGTGATGTTTTTTTTTTTTTCTAATTAGTACAAGCAAAAATTTATAGGCGCTAATAGCGCGAATATAGAAAAAAAAGCTTAACAATAGATTATTAATATCATTTTAACAAGCTGTAAATTTTCTATATTCAACAACTTTTGTAAAACCAAAGAAAATACTGATAGATTCCATTCAATAGCACCGAAGCATCTATTAATATTGCTTCGTTTAGAATGCATGTGTATATCGTATGCATCACACTCGAATGAGCTTTCTATAATCAAATATAAATATATGTATCATTGCATAACACTTGCATGAAAGATTGAAAACAATAATATCTTGATAACAAGAAGCAATAATAAAAAAAGAATATCCGATTCTTCGCGTGTGTTTCAGAGGATTCTTCGCGAAACATATTACGTCATAATTGAAGGCATTCGTGCTTTTTATGTAAGCTCCTTCGAATGTTTGCAATGCTAAAAAAACCGAAAAGAACAGGAATAGCTGCTCTTTAGATGAATAAGATATTATATCACATAATTTTAATCATGTGCCTTGTTAAAAAATATACGTTCTGTAGATATATTCTTCTCTAATACGAAAATTTTTCTAATAAAATAAATAATATGACACACGGTGTTGGGATCCCATCAATTGATCAATTTACTGTAAATACTTTTTAACCATTTGAATTAATTTCAGCATCGCACAAAAGTGCATTCTAACAAGCGCAAGTTATTTCACGCAATGCGTAAAAATGTATAAGCTTTTCTTAGGCGCACTTAATCTGCCAAGCGCATCGCAACAATACTTGAGCCAACTTTGATCAAAAATATTAAGTTATTTGTACATATCTAAAAGTAGAGATGATAATCTTATTTATGGTGGTGGAACGTAACAGCCGATGGTTGACAGTTCTCTCCTTACGCACTATAGTAAGTAGCACGAATATATTAAATGCGAATAAATAACTTTATATATACACTAATTGAACCAGTTGCAATTTTTACTATTATATAGAACATATTACACAATACATATTGCACAATGTGTAGCTATAATATTTTTAATATTTCTTAAAACTGGAAGCTATTTGAAAGGTTCTTTATAAGAATTTTAGAGATTCTTTATAAAAATGTTAAAAGAAATATTTGACAAATTAATCTCTCGCGTGCACATGTAGAAATAAAAATTTTATCTTTATATTTTATTAATAATTTTTAATATATAATCTAAATATATATACATAATATTATATTCAAAATCCTGATGAATAGAGGCTGCTCTCAATAGTTTTCTTTAAATGAATTAACTAAATTAAATTAGTTAATATACATATAAGCCAATTAATATTGAGCAAATTCATATGTAATGAAAATATTGGCAAAATTAATCGTAGCTAATCACAATGTTAATTAAACGAATACAATTTTTATGCAGCTGGTTTTTTAATTTACCTTGATGCCTTTTCAGTTATCAAGTTATGCTATTATAAATATTTTAATCTATTTAAATTGATTGCTTCATGCAATATACGCTAATTTTTATGAGCTGTACCGATCTATTTTCTATCTACATTATAATCATATGTATATATTCAAAACAAATTTTAGAAATTTTAAAAATTTAATTTGTACAGCAATTCTTGCAACCTTGGAAAGAATTTAAATGGAAGAAGAATCTGTTATTGCATTTCTCCCTTTCTCTTTCTCTCTTTCTCTCTCATGCGATAAAAATTATTATTCGTTTTCATTCGGAGAAGATAAGTTTTCATGTTCGTTTTTTTAATACGCGAGAAATAATATTCAGTCATTTTCATCAAAATGACTGAATATTATTTCTCACTTCTTGACAGTTAAGATATAACGATACATATGAACATATCATAATCAAAATTTCTTGTACTTGCAGAATGTCAGTGGTGATGGCCATCCCTAGGTTTGCGTACAATCTACCAAAGTACGTTTTAGGATTGGGTTAGAGAAGAAAAAAACGAATGTTAAATGCAGATGCGTGACTCAATTTGTGATGTTAAATTATTTAAATATTCACGACGTGTGGTATTGTAGTATTCAAGATGCAAATTTCGATATTATTGACGACCGACGATTATTATTCGTCGAAATTGAATAGCGCATTTCGATTCGTAATTGCTCTCACAGAATTTAACATGCTAATTTTTGATAAAAGACTCTATAAATAAGAACAAATTGAAATAGAAATTGAGAAATATTCATTTTATCTACGAAGTTATCGGTGGACGAAACGAATCGAAAAATGAATTTCTTGTGCAAAGTCAAAAATTAATTTTTTAATTTTTAAATTCATATATTGATTACAAAATTTTTGCATTCTATTAATACAAAGAGTCAAACTTTATCTTGAACATTAAGAATTTGTAACTTTGTAAAGTAAATTCTAATTCACCTATTTTCTTCTTTAGCAAATCACATACAACCACGTATATTTTTTTTTTTTTTTAACGAAGATGAGCATAAAGGTCTAAAAATAAATAGCGACCAAGAGTGATATATTACATAATTACATATATGTACATTAAATATAGCATATTTTAGCAGATTTATTCGCAAAAGATAAACGTGCGATCTTCTCACTTGAAGAAACATGATCGTGAAATCACGTGTGCTTTGAATCAAAGATTAAAACAATAATATTTCAATGAGTTTAGTTTGTATATGCGAGAAAAAAATCTTATGTCGCGCTACTACTTAATCTATTTGAGTGATTAAGTATTTTATTATCGCGTGTCTCTATAGTATGCAAATCTGAACTCAACGAAATTATAATAAGTTTTCGAAACCTCCTTTGAGAGTTTTCTCTAATAACGGGCGTTGTGTATATAATATGTAAATATATGCAAATATGATCGCGCGCAGATTAATATCTTCTTTCTCATTAGTTATTAGTTAACGAGCGATTAATTCATTAATTCAACGGCACGTGATGAATATTTCCACGTGAAATCATTCTACTTATAATAGGTCAGTAATTAAATCTCATGTGTGTTTATCGATGAAATATTTTATTGTTAGTTAAATCTGATACAACACGTCATATGTGCGCGCGCGATCTTCGGGTGAGGCAAATAAATTCATGGATCAAATGAACCCGATATTTAACACTACTAAACGTGGGGTATAATCGATTTCTCCCCCAGTCATCTCTGCAACGAAACATTTAAAATATATTGCAATGTGAATTTAC
Organism: Cataglyphis hispanica; assembly: GCF_021464435.1. NCBI lineage: Eukaryota > Metazoa > Arthropoda > Insecta > Hymenoptera > Formicidae > Cataglyphis > Cataglyphis hispanica. The sequence continues at coordinate 8,655,802 of NC_065958.1, forward strand.
AGATCGAAAATCGCGAATACTCCCAGTGTTCCTAATATTTCGATTAATTGATGACCTAGTCCAAGATGCGTGTTGATTACTGTTGACTATTTTATTCATATATAGCATATTATATATATATATATATATATATATATATATATATATATATATATGAATAATGACATATACTTAATTGCGCAGAGAGAGAAAGTCACGTATGAGCGAAATTCTTGTATATAAAGAAAAACTTCTATTTATTCACAAGTATTTATATATGTTTTTGCTGACATTGTTATTTTATATTAAACATATTTAATATATTCAGCCTTATTCCTGTTCTTTTCTTCCTCGATAGGTTTAAGTTCAATTTTTTTATAATCGATAAAAACTATAGTTAATATTTTATAGATTTTGAATTTCTTTCTCCCAAATATATGAGTGTAAAGCGTGAAAAACTTTAAAAAAATTTTTAAATTATAATAAACGATTGAAAGTAAGAGATATTTTAATATAAATATAAATTTATTACTTATCATTTATATTTCTTATGATACCACGGTACACACAATATGTGTGATTCTTTTCTATTTTATTAAATTTCTATATATTCTTCAAACTTCGAGTTTTGATTAGAGTCTCACGTGATCTCGCGCAATCTCACTTGGTCCATTCTTATAAATTATATAGATTGGCAAACTTCCAACAGCGATGCGATAAAACCAATGCAGCCAATTGTAAATGGCTGTCCTTGTTTCACTGTCACTAGTCACCATGTGCGAGACAGCCGTGTTAGTAATTGTAGTCTGGGTATAATAGTTGGAGCTTGAAGTACTTCAATCCAACACGTATCAGTATAAAATATTATCACCTAATTTTTTTCTTTCAATTTTTTAGTTTGTTTCTATAACTAAACACAAGAAACGAGAAGAGCAGCGAAATATGAATTCATTACACATGATTTTATTCTTGTTCACCTTTGTGGTAAGAAACAGGATATAACTTATAACCATATATAACTTTTATATATGGAATACGCTCCAACTTTGAACTTTTCTTTCTAAAATTATTCAGTTTATGTAATTAAAACAACTTTAAATATAGTACAAGAACAAAGATTAAAGTTTTTGCTGTGGCATTTACAAAGAACTGTAATAACATTAATGATATATTTTACAGGTGGATATTATCATTGCAGAATTTACAGCAGATGATTGCAAGATATTGGGGTTTAACAAAGCCAATGTGCTTTGCTCAACTTGTGAACGCTTTAATGATCCTGAATTAGCAAAAATTCTGTATGCATCAAAAAATTATTTTATTAAATTTTTTTATCAGGATTATCCAAAACATAAGTCATATCCTTTCTTTTCATTTTATTAGTGCTACGTGTAAAGAATGTTGTCTGAAAGATAATGACAATGATTTGTCTGGATCGAAGCGTTATCCTAAGGCTGTCCTCGAAGTTTGCACATGCAAATTTGGACAATATCCACAAATACAGGGTATCTGTGTTATTTCTCATTGCTTTTGATAACATAAGAATGTTTGATGCAATATAAAACTTATAAATTGTTAACTTATACATTTTTTTTCAGCCTTCATTAAAAGTGATCGACCAAAGAAATACAAGAATCTCAGCATAAAATATGTAAGAGGCTTAGATCCAATCATTAAGTTATATGATGAGGAAAATAGAATTGAAGATATATTAGATATACATAAATGGGATACAGACTCTGTAGATGAATTTCTATCCACTCATCTTTCTAAGGATTAATAAAATTAGGAAATAAATATATTGCATTAATATATGATATTTCTATTGAATTCTTAATATACTATTCATTTATATATATATATATATATATATATATATATATATATATATATATATATATATATAAAGTTTTTGTAAAGCATCATTGTACATATTTTTAATATATATTAAATCTTCATAAATATTCTATTTAGAAATTTTTTAAAGTTTATTTGTAATACAATTTATGTTGTAGATGCAAAAAAAAAAATATTTTTTGTGAATGTATTATTCTTATATGATAAGAAATGCACAGATCAATTGATCACTTTCTTTTGTCAAGAAAAACATTACTTTTGTATTATTAAAAAAATGATTACAATGGAAACATAAATTATATTAAAGTTGAAAATGTACATGGTGAAAAATAATCATTAGCTACATATAAGAATCCAGAGAAAAATGCAATGCAAATGTGGTAACTCCACAATTTAATTTAACATAAGTTTATGTATCAGTAGCCAATATCCCTTTCCCAGTTTTTCTTCCCCTTATCTTTTTGGATAGAATCTTAAATTCTGAAACAAAATGTCTTGGAGATATGTAAGCAAAGTTGTTTGAGAATATCTGTTGCTATCTCTTTCTTTGTTGTATCAGAGTCTTGACTATATTCTTCAAAACCGACCCAAAATATTCTGCCACATTCAAGTGTTAAACAATATAGAATTCGACACTAATTTGCTTCAAAATTTATTAAGATCCTATCTCAAAAGATTGAAGGCTATGAGGGAAATTAGGAAAGCATACTGACATGTAAGCCTGTGTTAAGTTTTAGACTTCTTATACACATTGCATTTTTCTTTGAATCTCTAGCAAAAAGTTATTTTCCATCCAATACATGTATATTTATCATCCTTAATATGTTTTGATGTATGTTAAATTGAAAAAATAATTAATTCGATAATAATAATTTTTCTAATGTTTCTACAATCTTTCTGTGATATAATAAAAATACCAATGATTCCCTCTCTCTTTTGTATAAATGAAATGTCAATAAATTATTTTTAATATAATATAGACATTCAAAATTTTTGGATTATTGTAAAATATATATTAGCATACAATTTTTGAAAAAAAAAAAAGTGAATTACTAAGAAATAAAGAGGGAGCTTATCTATTATATTCACGAGTATAAAGTGTTTGGGAATTTTTGTAATTCTCTATCATTAGAATCAATTATATCAAAAAAATGATATTGTAGAAATATCGTGAAAATATTTCTGTGATTAAAGTCTAAATTTAAACATTACGTGTACTTCGATTACATATATCATTATATTAAATGTACATTGAATTTCGATATTAATTAATTTTCTCTCATTTACATTAATACAAGATTCTATTTCTTGGTATCGTATACACAAATACATTTTTCTCTAAATATAATTGTAATCACATGCAATATCCAATATATTTCTTCGTTGATACATAATAGTGCCATATCAGAGTGATTTCAATATCTAGGAAAAAAGTAATATATATAATATATATGACTAAAAATTCATACATGTACAAAAATTCTGACATCTCTGACGCGTTTTCTTTTCTGATACGCGATACTAATGAAATAAATCGCTTATAGATACGATCTTATATTATTTTATATTTGTAATTCTATTATATTTGTAAATGTAAGATCATGCGTAATATTACACAGGCATTTCAAGATGCTTCAATAAAAAACATGTTTTATATTTTTGTATCGTTAAAACTTATCTTAACACACAAAACAAATAATTGAAATTTTCTTTTCAACGCATTTTTTTAGCGCGTTTGCTCTCACACGTTTGTTAGTTCATAATATTACCTTATCGCCGGGATCTCCTAGCGCGTGGACCACCACGACCGCGGGCGTATCCACGACCTCTAGATTTTATTTGAGGGCTGTGATTTCGATCTATCTTCTGAATAGACTTTTCATGATCATGCGGATCATGTGCATGTTCTTTTTCATCCGCATCGTCGACCAAATTACCCATTTCCACATCGTTGTCATTATCTATGTCCGCCCACATTTCGTCAACCGGTGTCTTTTTCTCCTGCATATTAGCAGTATTTTCCGCGGTAACCTCTTTTACGTTTTCCCCTGCCTCGCGATTTTCTTCCTCTTCCGATTCGGCGGCGTCGGCTTCTAAAGGATCATACTTTTCCTCTCCATCCGATCTCTTTGGTGCCGTGTTTGCATTATCAGCATTATTCTCCTGTAACTCTTTCGGTTTATCGGTATCTTCATCTTCGTCATGACTAATTTTGCGACGTTTTCGATTTTCGACGTCATCGCTTTCCTCCTTAATTTCAACGGTGTTTTTCTCACTCTACAAACACGATATAACAATGTTCAAAATAAGCTACTTGCACGCGGCGATTCTTTTTATGTTAAGTTGCTTACATCAGTTTGCTCAGTTTCTTTTAACTCTGTAACTGTTGTATTTGATGTTAACAATTTTACTTCTGCTAAGAAGTTTCGATAATGAGTGATGCTGCGTAGATGAGCATTCATATCTTCTGCCAGGAGCATAAATCTTCGGCAACGCTCACAATAAAATCCTTGTACCTCCTTCACCATAGATTTACCTGAGTATTGTAATTTTTTTTTTTTTAATAATACAAGAAACAAAATTAATTTATATAGATTAATATTACAATTTTTTTAATTTTCTATAATCCATACCGATAAAGATTTGATTCTGACGACAATATTTATAAGACGGTACTTTAAATTTCTTTTCATTTATATTTTCAGTAATATCAGTAATATATTCTTGTTCTCCTGAATCTTCTTCTTTTTCGTTCTTTGTGTCATGGCAAACATCTTTTTCTTCATCTTCTGCAGTGCGAACTTCAGCTTCTCCCTTTGCCAATTTTTCTAAAAGATATTTTACTAATTAAAAATTTTATCTTAAAAATTAATTAACCAAATTAATTAACTAAATTAATAAAAACAAACACATTTTTCCTTTCCTATCTTTTTTTCATTACCTTTTTTCTTATTTTTTCGTTGTTCCTCACACTGAACAGCATTTTTCATATGAGCGGGAGTTAAACAATGTTCGTCATATTCTATGCGAGATGGGAATTCTTTTAAACAAGGGAAGCATCGAGGATGCAAAAATGTTTTCAATTGCTGATGTTTCTCACTCTTTCTATGTGTAGATAAAGTTCCATAAAAGTTCAAATCGCACATTGTACAATATTCTCTCACATTGAAATCAACAGAGACCTGTAATTAAAATATTATATATACATATAAACAAAAATATTATTTACTATCAAAAATCTATGTTTAATTTTTCTAGAAGAGATAATTCTCTTACTTTTTTGCCACGCCGTTTCGAGTTATTTAAGCTAAGTTCACGCTGTTCCTCGGCAACTCGCAACTCGTGTCTCATCAGATCGACCTTCAATTTGTACGATTCGTCCAACTTTTCCATCATCAGCTGATGCGCACGTCCGCGTAGATGATTTTCGAAAGACTGTAAAAAAAAATAGAATAATTATAAAACGCAATAAATGATTATACAGATTTGTTCATAATTTTGTTCATAATGCATACAAATCCGTCCCACATATGTTTGTTGCAAATGTGGCAAAACATATGGCTCATTGGAACTTCGGCGTAACGACTCTCAGCGTGTCTGGCCTCCGATTTTTTGCCGGTCGTTTTTGAATTTTCTTTTTCAGGTTTTTCAGATGCCTCTTTCGTCTCCTTTGTCGTGAAATCTTCTGTAGTGACAGGATTTTCTATCTTTATCTCGACATCTTCCATTTTTTCATCTTCTGTTTTCTCAATTTTTATTTCTTCCTTTTCATCCTTCCAATCGCGTTTTTCGCCCTCGGATTCCTCCGTGTCGTCACTATTTATTACAAATAATATATTTTAGAATAAAGCTTCTTACATTCCTGAAAAGATTTTGTAATTTGACAAAAGTTGATCATTTTATATTAAACTCACTGTAAAATTTTAAGTTTTGTTGGAAATTATATAGTTAAATAATTTATAACATTCATGTATACGAAATCTTGCTATAATAAAGAATAAACAAAATTGTATTGATTATATAAAAACATATCAATAAAAAAAATGTAATTCATACATTTTATTAATACATCTTAAATATAAATATGATATTCTATAATATTCTTGCCAAATACAATAGAATAATGTCCGCTAAAGTTTGCTTTAATGAATGTAGAAAGAAGAAATTATGAAAAACAGCACAAAATTTTTAGTGCTCTTATTATTTCTGGATGAAAATATAAGATGAATCACGTCAATAGCATAAGATAAATATATATATATATATATATATATATATATATATATATATATATATATATAAATAAAAGAAAGATATAGAAAAGAGTAAAATTTCTAAAACTGGTACTGTATATAACATATAGATACATTAAGAAACGTATATAAAATATATGTATATATATATATATATATATATATATATATATATATATATATATATATATATATAGGCAAACAGTTTGAAGAGAGACTGAGACTTACTGAAATTTGAAGAAACTATACCAATCACAGGTAATCGGGAGCTTACCTTTTCGGAACAGGCGGTTCTGCTTTTTCGCTATCAGAAGTCTTAACATCCTGCTGTTCCTTTTTGGCAGTCTGATTTTGTTTAGAGGCAGGAATTGGTTTAGAAGATTTATCGTTGCGATGTTGGATTTGGTTTCCGTTCATACGTTGACTGCCAGACTGGGGTGCACGAGATTGTTGTGCGGATGGGCCACGCCGCCCAGCAGGGCCATCTCGGGCTCGATTGCCCATCTATTCAAGTAGTAGAGGTCAACCGACCAAAAGTATCATGAGAAGTATCTGATATAACTGTGATTCTTCTCAAATCGAGACACTGGTTCTAGAAACCACTTTGGGACTTTGAGGGAGAAAACAGTTCTATGGTCGATAAATGGAAGCAGAATGGAGTCGGTAAAATACCAAAACTCTTTCTTCCATTTCTATACCGAATATGAAAGCAAAAAGGGGAAAACCGTTGAGTGCATCCCGATTTCGAATCGAGGATGCATCGTGTGTTAGATACGATCGCAACGATCATAAAGTACGATCATAGTTATAAAAGTAGATATAAATTTTGCCATTAAAAATACTTGAGCAAAACTCGATGAATACTAATAAACGTGAAGACGAAGTTAAATCAAAATCAAGTGAAATATGCATCTTGTATATAATAAGCGATAGTAGTTTTGAATAAAGTGCAACCACATTGATTTTAATATCATATTAGTGGACAGAAGACTCTGGTTACATAGACTATAAAACGGGGCAACATCAGTTTCAAATTCGGTCCTGCAAAAACCTCCCCAGTGAACTTCCATGACTAATAAATTGAGAATTATGTCTGAAAAATCAACACACGTCTTTCAACAGTGCTCTTTTAATGAAATATTTTTGTGGACGATATCTAGGAGTCGTTCAGACAAGGCTGATCCATCAACAAGAATTAGTTTTATCTTAATGATTTCGCCGGCCACGTCTAATCGAATGAGCGATATATCCTATTTAATCGATCGGCGCAAGAAGAGGAATTTGTAATGTGCAGAATAATTAAGACAATTTGTGTCCACGCAAGGAAGCGTGGACTAAAGATTGTCAATTTACAACTCCAGTTTACGATACAGAAGAAGATCGTAAGCAAGTGTTAAAAGAAGTGTCGTAAAATTATGTTTGCTTCTAAAAAATGTCGTGTGCATGAAATCGCTTACCTTATTGTAAGGTTGAGGACGTTGATTCTTTATAGGATGCCGTGCCGGTCGATCGCTAAACCGTCCTGAAGAATAATTTTGTTGATTGGGATAATTCGATCCTGGTCCAGAATAATTATTTCCAAGACTCATGAGGGATGGTACCTACATTAGCGCATAATAATTAGAACAATCCTAAAACACACATAATAAAATAAAATTTCAAAACAGAAACAACATTTTCATACCTGCGGTTGCACCTCTTGCTGACTGCGAAGTAGATTTGTAAGAAGATTACTAGCAATTGCTAGCTGTGCCTGTGGTGATGCCAGAGATAGATTATTATTGGGTGTAGGTAAGATGCCTCTGCCAGGCATCATACCACCTTCCCAAGGGTTCATTCCACCCATACCACTGCCTCCGCTCATTCCTCCACCCATATTATTTCCCATATTATTATTACCCATGTTATTGCCAACTCTGTTACCACTGCCTCCACTACCACCCCGATTGAAATTCCCTCGATTTCCAAAGGAATCTCGTTTCACTCCTCGATTGAACGACATGTTTCTTGTGCTATGGTAAACATTTTAAGATAATTAATTTCATTTTTATTTAAAAATTTATCTATGCAGAACTATAAATATACATAGATCATTAGACAATTTTTATGCAATATAGTTTTATTCATTTACAATCTTCATATGAAAATAATTCTAGTACAACCGATACATATACATATATTTTTTTCATTTAAATAAATCAATCGCTATTCTATTGAAAATTGTTCTGTATTTGAAGGTATTTTAAAATAATGCTTATGTCTCGCTAGAATTAATATATTAGATTTATCTAATAATCCATATTTTTTTTTTAGAAATTTTGGGCTTTTTTCTTTAAATATATTTTTCTTTTTAATGAAAACAAATATCACGAAAAATCCACACGATACCAAAACTCAAAATATTCCACGCACGCACGCACACACAACAATAGTATAATATAATTATACTATTTTATGCCAAATATTCGACATAAAGACAACGTGGCGGATAACGCTTATCCGGAGCGTCTCTAAAATTTGCGAAACCAAATCAGATATTGCTACATACTTATAAAATAAATTGGGACGAAAAGCCCAATTTATTTAAATAATAATTATATATTACAGAAAAAATTTCGAATTTTCTTACCAAATCGATGACACTCAATACAACGTACAGAAAAGTCAACGAGAATAGCAACGAACGCAAATGAACGAACGATTGCAAATGGTGGTTGATGGCGATGGTGAATCTCACGGACTTGAATCTCAAGTTCGTAGTGAATCTCGTTGATTACCATGAACAATAAAATAAGGAAGATAGATATTCGATATGTGCGCATACAACTGATCAAATAAAAAAATTTCTTTTCCCCCTGGACAAAAACATCATTGAGTCCTAAAAAGTACTTATTCCTATTGGATGTTGAAATATTATAATTGAATACGATATAATTCACCATAAATTTTGTCGGACGTAGCGATTGGTTATTAAATAGAGAATTTCTAGAGTCTATCGAAATTTCATGGTTGCGTTGGAGGATTCGAAGAACATACTTATGACGTTTTGGAATGAACGAATTAATCAACCAGAATCAATGAATCACTATATTTTACTATGAATTCAAGTCTTTTATTGGCAGAGACACAATGACATCATTAATCGCTCTGCCTGCTATTTCGAAAATGTCATAAAAATACACCCGTAATATCAGCCTATCCTGTGTTTTCTTACTGGAAAACTCCATCGCACATTATAGGTTAGCAATTTATTCAAGCGGCTTTTTAATATTATCGGTTAACAACAATAACTCTCTTGCGTTACGAAGAATTGCACTTGTAAAATGTACAATTATATGAGATGTTTGATTGTCTTAGTAAAATTTCATAGAAAATTTTTCACACAATCGATCCATGAAAATATTTTATCACGTGTGATCAATTGTCATACGAACACTCATTGGAGTAAACGATTTTATTGTCACGCTACGATTCAAGAGAAAGACAATCGAACAAATATTGCTGTAAAATTACAACAGGAGCTTGACAAATTTCTATCTGTTCCTGAAAATAAGAAAGTCTTTGAAATATTACAATTGGAGGTAGATGTTATGCGACACAATGCTGAAAAAGTTCCTGATGAACTTAATACAAAAGACTGGTTGATGCTGGTAAAAATGACGACCAAGTCACAACGAAAGTAAATATTTTATTTATTTATTTATTTTCTTTTTTTTTGAAAATATTTTTGTAATTTTAAATATGAATAATATTTTGTGATTAAGTTTATATATATTTCTTTAACATTATATAGAAAACATCTCAAGTTTTTGTGGTTAAATCAAAAGACACTGGAAAGTCAAAAAGCGAAAAAAGAATTGAAAAAAATCGAAGCGCTTGCTAAAATGGCAGAAATGAAACAAGAAGATACTGGTGAAATGAAATATGGACTTTCACATAATACATTATTTCTACGTATATATGATACAACCATAAATCGCTATTATAATAATAAATTACTTCAAGCTATGATGTTTGAACCAAAAATTGTGTTTGATTGTGGATATGAAGATAGCATGACTCAACGTGAGATGCACAATTGTGCTAAACAGCTGACCTTGTCTTTTGCCATCAATCGCCTTCATGTGAATCCTATGTCTCTTTACTTTTGTAATATGAAAAACGATGGGTCGCTTTTACAATACTGCAATACCTTCATGCCTAATTTACTGGATGATGATTTTCCAGCGATTATCACATCACAATCTTACTTAGATTTATTTCCAAAGAATCAGCTAGTATATCTTACTCCACATTGTAGAACAGATATGACTGAATATAATCCTGATATGGTGTATATCATTGGTGCAATAGTAGATAAGGTAAGTTGATAAAATATTTTTAATTATTTTACATATACACACACACACACACATACAAGAATATATAAATTATATATATTCTACATTGAGTTAATTTTTATTTATTTATAGCACAATCAACAACCTTTATCTTTGGCAAAAGCTAAGAAAGATGGTATACAGATGGCTAAATTGCCCTTGGAAAAATATCTTCCTTGGGGTTCTGGTTCAACAAAGAGTTTAACGCTCAATCAGATGATAAGTGTATTGTTAGATTTAAAACATACAAAAGATTGGAAAAAAGCATTACAACATATACCAACCAGAAAATTAAGAGAAGCCAGAGAACATATGTTAAAACAAAAAGTGAAAAAATTTTTACACTTTAAAAAGTCAGAAGTTGAAAGATCCAATATTTTGAATTCAACTTCTAAAATTATAACAGATTTTACATTTGCTAGTAGAAAAACAGATAATTGATATAATAATTTATTTTTTAATTATTATACATATTAAGTTACAATCAATTACATCAGAAAAAAGTTTTGTTAATTATTTTCACTCTATTGTATTTATTTCTTTCCCAAAGTTGATTTTAATTTTGAAACTGTTATAATACATTATAATTTAGTCAAAATATTTTACAAATGATTTACAAATATACCAACATTACGTTTGTAAATTAAATTTTTTAATTATTTGAATGATAAATTTATTTTTATAATTGTATTGCGCATGCGCAAAATGTACGCAAGAGTTCTGAATTGCGCATACGCATTACAATTACAAAATAAACTTATTTTGCAAATAATTAAGAAATTTATCAATTCCGTAACATTGGTATATTTGTAAATGACAAACGATGTCGCATCAATTGTAGTTATCACTTATATGAAAATCTTTTTTGTTACTAAAAAATATGGGATAATATCACGATTAAAATAAAATTGTTAATTACCAAAAAAGTAATTTATCACAAATGTTAAAAATAGAATCAATCACAAACAATTTACAAATGAGATACATTTCAAGAAAATTAAAAGTAAGCAAATTTAAAATTTTTATCAATTAGCTTCATATATTAGCTTTCGTGCATCCGTAATTCCTGTCGATCCTCAAGGATTGGCAATTGGCAGGAATAACAGCAACTGGTAACATCGTAACATCCCGTTGACGATTTCGTCCAATGGCGTAGGAGCGTTCATCAATCACTCGATTTGTTATGTAGTATCAGCTGATGGACTTGATGAACCTTTCGCGTTATAAAAACACAAAACCAACCACAGAGTCACGGAGACCGTTCTAGTGCGTTTCACAGCATTACATCGTGGTCGTCGTGTCGTGTCGTGTTGTGTCGTGTCGTGTCGTGTTGTCGTGTCGTATCGTGTCGCATCGTGTCATCAACATAATATGCGAGAAACATTCTCTATCATTAACGAATTAATAGCATCGAGTCTTTTCCGCTTTAACGACTCGTCGACTCCATATTATCGACTGTGAGCGTCATATTGTGCTTCGATTTGTGTGGTAATGCCTGTTATCTAATTTTCTAATTAACGACAACGTGTTGTTACGGTACGTGTTACGAGCATCAGCAATATCGTTGTGTTGGGAAATTACAAAATAAACATACACTGTTAAAAAACATATACTGTTAAAATTCTTATACGCGTTTCCCCACTTTGTTTGTGACTTGATTCATCTACTATTAAAAATCATTATTTGCAGGTTTGCTCGTTTCACTCGTTATTCGATGCGAAAGAGAGGGGCGTTGTTATCGTAAATAAACATAAGTTTATATCTCGTGTGTTTTTTTTCATCGTAGATCACGGGTTTCTTGTTTTATTCGTCATTTTTAAATGGACAAGCCGCGATGTCATGTACTATCACATCGTCAGATCATCGAGAATAATCGAATTAACGATTGAGAAAATTAACAATAAGTTAGATGAACGCAACGACATCGCTTATATATCAGCGTGACTTTCATATTATTCATAATTAATGTTTCATATGTACTTTGATCTAACAAGCTGTTTTTAAAGTCAACTCTACGCGTTGCTGTGTGTGTGTGTGTGTGTGTGTGTGTGCGCGCGCGCGCGCGCGTGCGTGTGTGTGTGTGTGTGTGTGTGGGTTTAATTATATAGTTTTTGAAAAATATATATATCGTAAATATAATTCATTGAATTATTGTTACATAAATCACACAGAATATGTTTGAGTAAAAATCTTGTAATGATCTTGTAACTTGCTGAGCACGCGTTATTTCTATTCAAATTAGAATTTCTGAGTCATTATTTTTTATGAGAAATATATCTCATATAAAAGGCAAGCCTTGGACACAATATCACACAAACATATATAACTTCCTTATTGCAGACTTTGATAATTAAGCATTTTTTATCAATTTCTTATTTTACTATAATAATGGTATTACTTCAAAATCTGGAATCTTGTATTAATTTTTTTCATTTATAAATTATAATTTTTTGCATAGCGACATCGTAATAAATTGACACACTAATTGAATATATCATAGAATTCTTGATACTTCGATAAACATGGGAGGAGCTGTGAGCAGTGGACAGGACAATGATGAATTAGTGGACAATTTAATGGTATCGGGATATATCAGAACAAAGATGGTAGAGCAAGTTTTTAGAGCTGTGGATAGAGCCGATTATGTTCTATCCTTTTGCCGAGAAAGTGCTTACAAGGATCTAGCATGGAAACATGGAAATATACACTTATCAGCTCCCTGTATATACAGCGAAGTATTGGAAGGACTCAGTTTAGAACCAGGCTTAAGTTTCCTAAATCTTGGATCGGGAACTGGCTATCTCAGCACAATGGCAGGATTGATATTACGTAAGAAAGTTGCTATTTTAATGTATGCCTATATATATAATATTAAATATGTGTGATATTTTTTGATATTATTTTTAGAACAACATGGAACAAATCATGGCATCGAATTGCACGAAGATTGTTTAAAATACGCATACGAAAGATTGGAAGAGTTTAAGCAAAAGTCTTTGGCTCTAAATGAGTTTGATTTTTGTGAACCAATATTCGTGCAAGGTAAGATGATTGAACAATAGAAAAGTGAGGCATCATTTATGCATGAACTTGTGTCAAATGTTATATTCATTACATAATAATATATCCAATAGGAAATTGTCTCAGTGTCATACCTGGCAGACAATACGATAGAGTATACTGCGGAGCAGCATGTCCTGAAAGTCATGAAGTATTTATTAAGCAATTTGTACGTATTGGAGGTATATTGGTAATGCCTTACGGAGATCAATTGTTACGCGTAGAAAGAATAGATGAGGATATCTGGACACAGGACACAATGCTTCCTGTATCGTTCGCAACTCTAGTCATACCTCCAGCCTCAGAACACAATTTATTTCATCTACGTATGTAATCTATATGCTTCATAAGCAGATACTTATTATTCATTGTTAATATATGAAAATTATATTTTACACTATATTCGAATTGTATGTTGCAGCGGAATGCAATCCTCTACCTCTGCAAGAGTTATGTCGTGGTAGGATTCGACATTATTTACGTCAAAATATCTGGCGCGAACATCCTGATCTCGAGACCGAGAAGCCTGTAGTACCGGTGCAGCAAAGACAGGCTCTGCAACAACGTACCCTCAGACGTTTCGTAATACCCATCTTCGAGGAATCTGATGAGGCCTTAACCGACGACGAACAAGAAATTGGACGAGCGCGTTTCTTGTTGAATGCGCGTCTCGCTGATGCACATCCTGGAGAAGCTATTACGACGACTTTGCAATTAGTACGAGCCGTAATACAACCGAATCAGAACGATCAGAACGAAGAAAATCAACGAGTTTCGAGCAACGTTAGCGAAGATACTCGAGACGCAGCTGTGACCACGAGTTTTCAGATACGTCAACAAAGGCGAAGATCATCCGTGAGGAATTCAACTTCAAGTACAAGCCCAGATGGCATAAGCGCCGCAGGACACAGTTCCACTACTGTAACTGCGGATATAAACGACAATGAGGAGAACGAAAGAGATGCAGGAAAATCGGCAACCGCGTATTCTAACATGAGTGACAGCGAGAGTGATGCCGAGCAGGAGAACGCTTTCATGCAACGCAAAAAAATCGCGAAACGCGAGAAGACGGATAGCGGTATAGTGGACGATATGAATTTTAGTAATGAGGACGGTAGTTCTAGCTCAAACACCAATCACTCCGATTCCGATATTACGGATACAACGGACACGGGCGATGCGATGGACGTGGAGCTACCAGACACGGCTTACAGCTCTTGTAGAAGTACATACGGCTCTCGCTCCACGTCGAAAGAATTTACCTCCCGCAAAAACGCAACTGTCGTGCACTTTGTAGACAGTAATGCGTTCGCTGTTTACATGAGGGAAAAGATACAACAGTTACCATTGCCTTTTTCAATAAAGCTGTACATGAATTATAATCGTAAGTTATAAGCGCATCACATTATTCTTATTAAAAAAAAAAAAAATATATCACATTTATTACGCAATGATTTTACACTGTTTTTTTTTTCTCTCGTGTATGCATTTCGCGAACTTGTATAATCTATAGCGAGTTCCATCATCCCGAATGATGTTTTTAATACAAATTCCAATCTCGAGCTATTATGTTTTGTGTATCTTACGATGCCACTTAATCGCTACTGATATACCTTATGTCGTTTGCAGATAAGGAATCCTCGACATATGACCTTTTGCCAATATTGAGTTATCCTATTATCACCCCTACACCCCAAATTTTTTTTTTTTTTCATTCTATCGATATTGTTATTTTATTGATATTATATTGATATTATTTGCCTTTATGTAACAAGTAGAAAAACAAAGTGTATATAAAATTAAGATAATTAGGAATAAGATTATTAGAAAAATTTTTTAAGATATCCCAGTTTTTTGAGTTACATATTACTTGATAAACTTTACAAAATAAATCTCGGCGCCAAGATCAAATGCGATGTTTTAAAAAAACGTATCTCAAAATTTTGTCAATTCTGAACTGCCAAGGATATTGAAGAATTGGATATAAAAAAATATGGGAACATATATGATATAAGATTTTTTTTTACCGATTCGAAACGGGAAACAAGCGGGATTGTATAAAGTAACGAAGCTTGAATAAACCACCCGCAGAAAAATCGTAAGCCATATTACGAAAGTTTCGTTTCTTCACACTATTTTTACGATTCAACAAAGGTATATAAATCTTTGAGATGGCGCCAAAATTTGAATTATTTATTGTAAACCTACACCGCGACCTCTTCTCCCTCCTCTCTTCTAAGCAATGATACCACCCCACGCACCGTAGCGTACATATATATACACGTACCAGTCGTGGTTTAGGTTGCGTAGGGTGCACCGCGAGGACCGTGAATCGAGGGGGTGTGCGCGGATGAATTGTCCGATAGACGAAGGCTAACGCCCAGCATCCCGGCAGATTGCGCGACTTTGCGTATCCTGTGATAAGCATCGGAACGGAAGAGCAATCGGTATCAGTACGTACGATCTCGTTCGCAAGGTCGAATTGAGATTTTTATATCGCTCATTCGCGTTCATTTGCCTTCGTCCTCATCTCTCATCGCTACTTTGCGACGATCGCGTATCGTTTCGTTCCGAATCACGAATCTCTCTCAACGATGTACGATGGAATCGATCCAGATGCACCGAATATCCCCGGAGATTCGCATTTCGGGCGATATTCGCGAGTAAGTCTAACTAATCGTAAACGCGAGATCTCCGGGTCCTGCCTGTACGCGGGGATTCATCGACGTTATCAGGCTGGAGCGACATCGACGCGAAAAGAAACGAGGAGGGTAGCTGGTTGAAGAGCAACGAAAATAAC
This sequence comes from Cataglyphis hispanica, assembly GCF_021464435.1. Lineage (NCBI taxonomy): Eukaryota > Metazoa > Arthropoda > Insecta > Hymenoptera > Formicidae > Cataglyphis > Cataglyphis hispanica. Next base: position 8,672,130 of record NC_065958.1, read on the forward strand.
AACGGAGGCAATTCGCGCTCGTTTATTTTCGAGCAATCGCGAAAAGATTAAGCATCACAGAGTTATAAGCAAGGTAAGAAACATGATATTACATCGATATATAAAATATATATATAATGTTTTTATGTTTATTGTATGCCAACAGATCATGATCATTATTTGAATTGCATTTTTTAGCAAAATTTATTATATGAAAGATTAATAATTAGCATATATTTCTAATTTTCAACATTATCGCCTTTTATCTTTCTTTTTTCATTTTCTAATTTTTATTCTAATTGTAAATATATGTACAGAGATATAAAAGAATTTTCTACTATTACAATGCTATTTTAGTTTAAAAACAATTATTTTATTTTTTGTAATTTTTTCCAAGAAATTTATCAAGTTTTATTCTTTTTATTAATTTTTTTTTTTTTTTTATTTTCTGCTCTTCATTCTTTCATCCTTCTATGGTGACTGGTTTAAACAATGCAAAAAAATAAATTTTTTTTAGCGGAATAACAAGTAAGACAAACATTAGAAATTAACATTAGAAACTAAAGCCATAAAGTACAAATAAAGAGTATTTTTAAAAAGATCGTGGATAGCCGAAAAAACACGTTTTTGTACATTTGAAATTGATTATCTCAAAACTTATGGAACGTACTACAATCATTTTGATCTCATTTGAAAAATAATTTAGTTCTCTACAATTTTTATTTTGGTACTTTTTGTTAAAAAACGCATACTTCTTTAGATATTTGTAAAAATATGTAAAATAACGGTGATTTCAGAGGTTTTTGGACGCTAACTTTTTAAGGAAGCATTTTTCGACCCATGTTTACGGAAATTTTTTGTTCAGAATTAAATTTCCTATAAAATCTCAAAGTTTGAGCGGAACGTTTGGACACATCCTATGGATAAAAGTCTATGTCATCAAATTTGAATAATATCTAATTGGAGATACAGTGTATAAATTTAGATAATAGTTTTTATTTATATTAACGACATTAATGCTAACATTAATGTTTTTACACTAAATGTATTATAATAAAATAGTCTGCTATTGTTTTTTACCATGAGCAAAAGTTTAAAATATATCTTATACTGTTGTCATGTTCAATATTATTATTATTATTTTTTTTATGTCGACAGATTGATCGAACGAAGATGAGGTCGACCGTACCCGGCGTCTTTTTTCTTCTGTATCTCTGTTGCGCGAATTTGCCGAGTGTCATCACGTACTTGGATCCGTTTTGTGGTGGTTATTTGACGGGCTCTAAAGGCATAATACATACGCCGAATTTCCCCGGGCCGTTTCCGGTCCCGATCAAGTGTCGCTGGGTGATCGACGTGTCCGACATTCCATCGACCAATAGCTCCATAGTCGTCTACCTCACGCAGCTCTACGTTTACAAAGGACTTCGCTTCACCGAGTACGCGTATTATGAATCCGAGACCATGAACTTCGGGGCGGCCTTGATAAAAGAGGTGACTGAGGGTAACGTCTTCGAGTACCGACATCTTCGGACTTTTAGACCGTTTCTGGTGGTCGACTTTGAACTCGATCGACTCGAGGGCAATCACGTCAGGGTGTTGAACGATCTGCTTGATGTATATGGATTCAATGTGACATATGAAATGACCGAGGAACATCCGAATTTTGAATCCTGCACTATGCGTGATTGTTCTTTCGCGGGAAACTGTCTCGTCACCGCGGATTACACGTAAGTTTTAGAGCCTTTATAAGCTGCTGTATTATTCCGATATTAGCGCATGCACTATATTTGCACATGAGTGTCTAAATTAACTCTTAATCAATTTAAAAGAGATATAAACTTTGCATTTATTCATATAAAATAATTGCAGAGTCTAGTAGCACAATAGCGTAATAGAATGAAGAATTATAATTCTATGGAGTCTCTATAAAATGGCATATGTACTTAAATATAGCGATAACAATTTATAAAAATGTTAAACAACAATTGATTAAAAATTCTTTTACAAATACAACATTTGTAAAAGCGAAATTAGCGTACGATCGTCCGCGTTGCTGGAGTTAAAGAATTGGAGTTAAATTTTTCTGACATCTCTGTATGCCAATGTACAAAAGTGTAATTAGAATCAGAATATTATTTTGATTAATTAAAAAAGTTTAAGATATAAAGCAAATACAAAATTTGGGAAAGATAATTTTAATATCATGAAATTACGAATCATGTTTCTTTAATCATCTTGCACTCTGTGCTGGGAACGCATGATTTTTGCACTGAGAAAAAAAAATTGTTGATTTGACTAAATGTGTTCAACTGATTATTATTTCTTTTAAGTCAAATACATTATGTTAAATTTAATATGTCGTATTTAACTTAAATACTTAAATATTTCAATTTAAAAAATAATAATCAATTGAACATATTTAGTCAAATCAACAACTTTTTTTTCTCAGTGCGTAATTATTACGTTTTTCCTATCGCAGGTCTTTCTGGTGCGACTGTTTCTCCGGTTTTAGTGGAAAAAGCTGCAACGAAGGACCATTGTGTTTCAATGATGAACATAATCCAGTTTGTCAAAACGGAGCTACATGCAGGTATGAATATACAGGGTGTCCGATAATTCGCGGATTACCCTTTAAGGGAAGGTAGAGGATGTTATTCTGAATAGAAAAGTCCTGTACCATTTTGTGATTTTCTCAATATTTAAGAAAATATTAATTTTAAAAGATCAGCCAACGAAGTGCCGCGAAAAGCTCGTGGCGCGAAAATGCCTCCCACTGTCAATTGATACTCGGTCCGCGGCGAAGCAATGGGAGGAGCAGTTTGCGAGCATGCTTCGCTATGGCAACCACAAGAAATACACACATAATGCACGCTCCGTTTTATGTATGTGATCTTTTCATTATGTGTGTATTTTTTTCAGTTGCCATAGCGAAGCATGCTCGCAAACTGCTCCTCCCATTGCTTCGCCGCGGACCGAGTATCAATTGACAGTGGGAGGCATTTTCGCGCCACGAGCTTTTCGCGGCACTTCGTTGGCTGATCTTTTAAAATTAATATTTTCTTAAATATTGAGAAAATCACAAAATGGTACAGGACTTTTCTATTCAGAATAACACCCTCTACCTTCCCTTAAAGGGTAATCCGCGAATTATTGGACACCCTGTATATACAAAAATCATATTTAAAAAATTTTATTTATTTCGCAATAAATTAAATAGTTATATGTACACTATTCTCTATATTGATTTATACTAATTGTAAGTGATTTTTAAATGAAATTTTTGCAACGCGTGATATGACCATATAAATATATTATTCGTGTTAAATATGCCATTATATACCATTTGAGTATATATTTACATTGTATTGTTGCAGTTGAAAAAGTAATAAATATAAGCTATTTTTTTTTTTCCCAGAAATCAAAATATTTAATTTACGAGTTGATAAAATAAAAATAATCATGTTTCATAAAAATAAATAAAACGCTTTGTAACAATGTTAATATTTGTGAATAATAACAATTGCTTCGTTTGTTTCACAGACAAATTGGGGCGGAAGCAATGCGTTGTGATTGTCCGAGTGGCTATGTCGGGCATAACTGCGAAACTCGGCTTATGGATACTTTAGACACCGGTAATATTTTATATCAATGAAATAGAGAGCTTTACTTGTTTTATCTTGCTATGCAAATTATTCATATGCTTATTGTGTTGATAAAGGCCGGGTAATGTATGAGTAGAGATTGTGTTGAAACGCGGAAAATTTCTAGAATTTTGTACGTGAATTCTATAACTGATTAATTATCTCTTTGTAGAATGCGCTTCGGAAAATTGCATACTGCAATGTCCACTCGACAATCAGCAGCAACCGTGCGCTTGTAAAGATGGCACGAAGATATACAACAGTGAGTTTCTTAACGTCTTGTATATACAATTTATCGTCCCATTATCGTTATCACAATTTTTTATTATTTGCATTTCGCATGCATTCAAAATAGCGCAATTTTTATTTTTAGCTATAGATTTTAATTAATTTTACTTAATTTTTTTTCTTTAGAAAGAATCTTTTTTAATATATTTAGTATCAAATATTTGTGTGTATGTTATTAACTTCTAAATATATTAAAATACTGTTAAAATAAAATATATAAAAAAAAGTTAAAGGAAGAATAAGATTCCGTATTGTTGACAGAATTTATAGATCATAGAAAACATTGCAAACTTTAAACATTTTGTATAGCGCATGAATTTTATATTTATAGATCGATCAAGATACGAATGCAGAATCAAATTGTCGAACGTTACGTCCCTCCGTACGGGTTTGACATCGCAACATGGAAGTTTGGAATCAATCGTCAGCAAACAAGTAAGTGAACAACTCGGAAATACGTCAATTTTAATTTATGTAAATGTTCGATAAAAATATATTTGGATTTGCATTCAATGACAATAGCTTATTAAATGACGCAGACTTCATCTGATGCAAAACAACATACTTCATAAATATTTACAATAAGAATATGAATACGCATGCTTTGACGTGTGTACACGCGTTTATATGAAAACGAGATATATGTATGTTGATTATATAAGAAAATAGAATTCCCTGCTATTAAAATAGCGCGCGCGCGCACGCACGCACGCACGCACGCACGCACGCACACACACACACACACACACACACACACACACACACACACACACACACACACACACATATAGGCGCGCGGGCAGATTATTACATTTACGTATTTCATTGAAACATCGCGAAGATTTCCTCGATGAAATTATGTTCTCTCTTTAACGTAAGCACGACATTGCACGTGATCTTCGTCATATGCGGTAAATTTCGAATTACTATTGTTATATACACGATATTTATACACATGTGTACGTCATAACAATTTTTGTGCATTTACGTCAATGTGTTGAAGAATTCTTAAACGCGCCTCTCTCTCTCTAAAGACAAGTACGCTATTTCTTATAATCCAATTTATATAAATAAATCCAAAAAATAATCAATTTACCAGCTATTGCAATTTGAGTACACCTTGACGTTTTTATTTCGTAAAAATGAGGAAATATTCAATACATATGTATATATTTACTTGAAAGTTAACAAACTTATATATTTATCCCATATACGATTATATTTTTTCAAATAATTTTTTATGATAAATTTTAAAATAAATTATTGTATCTAACTTGAAAGCTAAGGTTAAACATTTCATAACAAATATAAGCTATTAACACGCTTTAAGATTATAACTTATAGTTTCTTGCTATTATTATAAAATAATATTTCATGCAATAATAATATCTAAATTATATATCCAATCTTTAATATAAAAAAAAATATTAATTTTTTTTTTATATTAAGACATCTTTTAATACATATACATGTTCTTTCTTTTCTCCGTTTCTGTGTATTAAATTCTACATACTCTGTCAATTACTTAGATAAAATTCCCATACAGTAGCCGTATTATAACCATAATTCTCTTTTCTGACATTTTCGGGCAACGAATATTGCCGCAATAATCTCATTCGCTTCTTAAGATCTTCAGTTAATCCGTGCCTTCCCGGATCTCCTAGATAAATTTGCGCACCTCCTATATATGCGTGTTCCAACCATGCAGTTAGAGTGTTTGCTATTTCTTCGTCATATAACAAATCACCGACAAAAATCACATCGTACGAATCTTTCGGTAATTCTTCCAACAGGTTTTTCCATGACACTTCAATGTTTACGTTATTTAATATTGCATTCATCGCAATAGCTATGCAGGCGACTAAAATAAAAGATATATATTTATATTTTATTAGTCATTATGTCATTAATTATAAGATTAATCATATATTTTCTATAATTGCTACTAACTATTAACAATGAATAGATGAAATTGACGCATATATCTCAAAATATGCGTAACACCTAAATGAAATTAATATTTTTTTTAATGTTATATTTTTACTGTAAAAGTATAATATAATTTAATGACTTCTTTTTAATTATTGAACAATAGCACTAGCAAAATTGTTTAAAAATTGGATGGACGATTGTTTAATTGTTTAAAACGCAGGTTTTTTTATCTTGTTACATGACGACTACGTTGCGGCATTTTTTCGCAGGTAACTGACCGTGTCGCGCATACGCAGTTATCTCACGATATTCTATATAAGTCCGACTCATATCTTCTATCAATAGATGTATTTATGAATATTCACGCCTCATATTTTTTATCTATTATTGACATTGATATTGACTTTATTATTTGATATTAATGTTATATAGGATCTCTAAAAATTGCTACTCCCAAACGCTACGCAAACCAAAACTATCGTTTAAAAATTATTATACAAAAATTGAAATTCTTGTTAAGAAATGTATTTCAGTCTGATAAAAATTGTTCCCCTAAAATATCGATGATTTCAAAATGATTTGTAGAATTATATTCGGAAACGTATTTCATAATCTTTCATATACAAACATTGTTACATACTCATTTAATGCATAACCAGCAAAATACAAAGAAAATAAACATGTTAATAATATCAAATATTATATGATATCCAAAAAATTATTCGAAATATATGCGATATAAATGATACAGAATCAGATTGTGAAACAATATTTGCCTCTGGATGGCACTAAATATAAATAAGAGAAAGTGAAATTCCTGGACATTGATCCCAATATACACTATATTATGTCATTGGGTTTTTATCGATTGGCGTAATTGGCTTTGCTGGCATTGGAATGGAAATCGTACGCGTCCTTGTGTAAATACAATGTCCTTGCCTCCATATCGATTTGAACCAAAAGCGTGCCAGATTAATATGAAATGATACTCGTCGAGTAATATTGTTCCGCGAATTTTGAAATTTGTGAGAAATTAATGCTGTCAGAAAGTCCGTTTGTTATGTAACATTTTCGTTGAATGTTTTCTGTATATAAAGAAACGAAATTTAGCAGAAAATTTTATTAGTGCAACGCGATATAATATTATATATATATATATATATATATATATATATATATATATATATATATCTTTCTTTTCAAGATGGTTTTCTGGTTGCTCAGAATGATTCATAATATTAAAATTATAGCAATTTATAATGTCCAGATATATGTATTATATTATTGTAATTTAAATCTTTGTTTTTAATAAGCACATAGTTGATGCATATTGCGCTCCTTAATAATTATAATATAAATTTATCTCTGTAACACGTATCTCTTATGAGAAGTTAATATTCTTTAACTTTTCCGTTAGATTATTTAAAAGAATATAGCTTGTCGGTTGGTATGTCACGTAAATACAATACTTGGAATTAACAACCTTTCACTGACGCACGCGGGGCAAACCTTTTCTTCTTATATCTACGTTAAACTCTGGAAAAACCGACTTTTAAAGTTAGTGTCTTTAAGTGCCTCGTATTTTAATTTCTTGACTTACTTCTTGACCTACTTAACTCTCTCTTCCGGAGACGTAATTAAGATGATTTTTCTATCTAGACAACATCAATCTAATTAGTCAGACAAAAGAAAAGGGAGATCATTATCGTTAATTTTTCAAATCCAAATCACAAATGAACAATTACAAAGTTCAATTTTGATCTTAAATCTTAATTCTCTGGCAAAATGTGAGTGAAAATAATTCTATTGTCGTATAATATGTAATAAAAAATTGAAAGATATGAATTGTCACACGTACGAAATGTGCATAATACGTAATTATGGCGTTGTATTAAAAATTGATAACTTTAATAATAACTGATAAAAATTCGATCAATCGGTAAAGAAAGACACACGTCATGAATAACGTCAAAAGGGAAGATCTTCGACATAAACGTTCATTAATAGAAACACTCCCGGGAGCATTAATTTTATATTTCACGCGTAATATGGAATGTAAATTTCACTATCAGTATTATTTTACAATCGTAGGCACGACAAGCACGCAAAAATGCGCACAAAATGATAGAGATGTATGCGCTTGAACGCATTTTTTTCTGAATCATACTTGTGGAATCTGATTTTATCTGTCTGTCTGGAGTCGTGACAACCTGCTGTCGCGTACAAACATCTGTTTATCGACGGATAAATACACACATGAAGCCACGAATGACGTCAAAGGGACTTTCGAATCTTTTTTTTTAGAGATCCTCGATGCCTCTTAATTTCCTGTGGCTATCGACATTCTCCATGATGACGTCTCAATGATAAAACTAATGAGACTCGAGTGAGTTTTTCATTCGAGGAAATTCCCGTCGAAGATTTCTCGGAAAAGAGAAAAATTTCGTAAAATCTTTATAATAACTGGATAACAAAGGATAACAAAAACATGTGCTGGCTAATACGTGTCGTAAATAGCTGTGAAGCACGGTTTGGACATTTCATCTTTTCTACTTTTTTTCTCTTTTTTTTCTCTTTTGTGAAAGGAATCTCTGACGTTAAAAATTGTTTTGCGACGAGAAACTCCGTTGAGGTTCGTTAGTTACATCAATAAATCTATACGTTTAAAGAATATTGTATATATTATATTATAATAGAAACATATAGTCAAATATTATTTAATATTTAGCATATAGCTAAATATTAAATACAATAATAAGAGTGAAACAAATATATTGTATATATTGCATATATATATATATATATATATATATATATATATATATATATATATACACATAAATATATATAAAATATGCAAAAATATACAACAATAATGAGAGGGAAAAGAAAGTCCTTTGATGATTCGCTTGCAGCAGCCAGTATTGTCAAAAAACTAGGTCCATATATAAGATAGACCTCTTAATATTACGCCACTGATTTTGTCAAATTTTCTCATTCTCTCAATCTTGGCCCAAATGGCAATCGAGATAATTCGCACATATGTTGTGTCCCCCTTCCTTCTCGATAAACTTTGTCGCAAAGAGCAAAAGTTTTCTTTTCGTTTTTCATCATTTCGAGGAAATGATGAACAAACGCAATATTGTTTATGCGTCTTATTGCATTATCTGCATTGATACGCGTATCTATCCTGTCTCTATAGTCTTTCAACAGAATTTTATAAAATAAATTGTTAATGAAACGTGGAATATATAGTAAGTAATAATATTTTTAATAATGTGAATTTATCTAATATTTTTTTTTAAATTATGAAAAACCATGAGAATTATATTTATATATCATAGAATATAAATAAGCAATTAAAACGTGATCTGCCAATTTTATATCATTGAAAATATTACAATGTCATATTTACTGCTATGTATCTAGTATCGCGACATATATTACTTTTAAGTATTTTTGCAGATTACTGGATTTATCTCGTTAGATCTCTCGTGTGAGATTTTTCTCATATATGTGTGCGTGTATCTAGGTAACTATGTTATCGGTGAAGTTATCATGCAAAAGTATTATCATTTTAATCGATACGAATGTGCTGAGTACATACAGAAAATTTTGCATACCTGGCATTTTGATTTTATTCGTTCTTTGAATATAACGTAAAATTATATTTACGTTACAAAAAATACGCTAATAACTTTCAAAGTATAGATGATAAAAAATCTAGACTCTTATTAACTAATAACTTTTACATATTATGTTACTAACTTTTGCTGATATCATTCGCAATAATGTTGCAGGTTCCAATCGTTAATTTCGTGGCTATCGCAGTAGCCCCGCATCCTGCACCCAAATCCAGCATTCTTAATGCATCTTTTTTCGCATGCTGCTTTGCGCGTCCTAAAATCTTTTTCCTCTCATCAAGAATGAATCTCGTCAGTACCTGACCTCCGGGCCAATATATAGACCAAAACGGATTCTGGAATACGCTTCTGGTCGAGAGATCAAATCTGCTATTCTCACAATTGTCGATGAAGGGCTCGTGATATAAGAGACAATTCTTCGTCAACAGAAATAACTTCAATTCCGGTGTCAGATGATCGCGAGTGATTTCGGTATTTTTCAAGATTGTGTTTACCACATCAGGATGTTCCTCGATGAATTTTCTAAGCAATGTTCTGTGGCTATTATGCAGGATATTGTTCCATACCTCCTTTGTGCTTTTTGAAAATTTTTGCGCGAAAAGAATTTTCTTCAAACATACGATTTTTCTGATAAGCATCGCCATTCTCGAAATCTGGAAAGAAATATTAATTATATAATAGTTTCATTCATATAGCCGCACGTGTGGCGCTTTATCGAGGAAGTCTAAAAATATATTTATCTAATTGTAAGAATTAAATTTATTATTTGTTTTACCGCAGTGTATTAAAGAAGAAGGGACATAATCATACATTGATTACTTCCGTTTTCCGATGAAGTTGCCGATAAACAATTATCTTCCAAGAAACGTATATCGCAATAATGATAAATTTGTGTCTTATTTTATATCTAGATAAGATTATCGTTCGACTACCTTATCTTATCATGTCTGTCCTGAGAAGTGCACATAGAGAAAATATTTTGTTCATCATTTTGTTTATTTCAGAAATATGTGCAATTTTTCGAGCCTGATAATTTTTCAATATTTTATTATTACCATAAGGTATTGAGAGTCTTTTCGAAATGTTGTTAAACGTTTTTTTTGTTTGATTTTAATAGATATATTAATTTTGGGTTGATATTACATTTATTTCCTGAAGAAATTTACATTTATGCAAACGGTAAGTTACAAGAAAAAATTATTAGATGACTTAATTACAGATTTTATTTTGAGACTATACTAGATTTTGTTCAAGTTTTGAAAAGCAAAAAATATTAATAGTTTAACAGAATATTGCATTTAACAGAATATGTTTAAATCATATCATATTTGTAACTTGACCATTTTGTTGATAATCATCGGTCAATTTTTTTGTTTTATCCGTTGCAACGAATTAATTAATGAATTGACTTTGAACGGTCGATTATCTGAGCAGCTGCGGGATATATTTAACTGCTTTTACGGAGAATCGACTTTAATGCGAAAGGACTTCGAAGGTGACAGTCTGTGTACCAGACGCCCTGGGATTTCCCCAATAATCTCTCTGTTACATTGAGTCTCCTCTATTATGTTGACAAATACAAAGAAAACGTCTCCGAGGTTCTTGACCGAGCAAATGTTTAATGCTTTTAATAAGTTTAAGCAAATTAAATGTTTAATATTTTTAAATTTAAACAAATCGAATAGCAACGATATACTTAAAACATTTGATTTTGAAAATTTAACTTTATAGAAATAAATTTTTATTTTAATTTATCTCAACTTTTTTTTTTTTTTTTTTTTTTTTAATTTTTTTTTTCAAAATAATTGCTCTCTCTCTCTCTCTCTCAGCTGACTCACTGACAAATTTTTCTTTTATCACCGAAATAAACTCGTTGCACAATACGCCTTAGACGTACTTTTGAATAACAATGCTAGCAAATTTGTTTCATTATGTTCGTTACAAAAAGGATCTATGTAACAAATATGATTACGAAAGCAAGCTTTAATTATCAGCTTATTATAACTTTTGAATTTCTATGATTTATTGAGCGAAATAGAACATTCATGTAATCGTTCCTTCGGAATTGTTATCATTATGATTAGAACTCTTAACATTTGATATTATTTCATCGTATAACATTAATTTATAATATTATTTTTATAATACTTCTTTCTTTTTTAACTACTTAAAATAATCGATAGTTTTAGGATTATGTTTTATTAGTATTAATCTTACAGTATTAATGTGAAACTTTCTATTCTAAAAATTATTTTATTGCGCAAATAATTATCAAACTAATTTTAAAAGTTTTGTTTTTTATTCTGTATCTGATTATTTTATTTTGAAATTATTTTATCAATTATTTTATTTCACATTAATTTTTAGACGAAAGTAAAACTATGCGTCATAGAATTAATAAATGCCGTTTGGCACATTTATCAGAGGGTCCTCTACTGAATCCATATTTTCCGAAGTGGGTTTTATAAGCTTTCCCGTTATCGCAGAAATTGCGCAGCTGATGAAACACATTGAAATAAAGCATCTGTGACTTGCATCATCTTCACAGGATATATATATATACAATTACTGTAACGCGAATATACGTATAATCGATTTAGTGTTACGCATGATCACAGGTCGCAATTCGTCTAAAATGAAGTTTATTGACCTACGTAGCGATGGTCGATCAATGTGGTTCTTCCTGATCAAGTGCTTGCGAATGATGAAACAGGACATTGATACTAGGCACATGTATGATGCAACTTGCAAGAAGGAATCTTTATAAGTATTCTGTGTGTTCTTTCTTTTATAATTAATTTTTTTTAATATATAAAATAGGACAAAAAGAGATATTATTCTTTTTCTTAAATAAAAATCTGACAATAATGAAGGAATATTTGAAGAAAAAATTTTCTCATCAAAAGATTTTCTAATTTTATTTTATATCTTTATTATATTTCTTTTCAAAAATTTTATTTTAGGAAGGAATTTTCTTTAAAAAAAAATTACTTAAGATTTTATTGCTTATTTATGTATGTATAATCTATTTTGACATCAAACAAAAATCTAAATTATTTAATACATATAGCTACTACATTTTTTATGTCTTTTTCTCAAAGATTAGAGAAACAAAAGCGATTAGATTTTAAAAATATATTAAAAACGTATTTATTTTCAGATTTTAATTCGTCAGTGAACGCTGCAGTTGTCAATGAAATTTGTTAGAAAACGCAATGTCATCATAATCTACGGATAACACATACATATTGTAGATCGAACAAGTTGGATATAACAAAATGAGATCGCTAAATAATTATATAAATGGATATAACGCGTGACCTCGACCTGTGAACGTCGTTTTCCGCCGTCATTGGAAATTTGTTTGCACTGCTACTAAGTAATTATGTTTTCTAACTGGACTGGTTTTCTCGGTAAATTTCAATAAAATTTTTTTTCCTCTGGGAATTCAACAAATGATCTGTGAAATTATTTAAAAATCTGCAACTTAGATATAATTTTTTATTAGCGCTTTAAAAAGAGATCTCGGTATTAATAAATATTTATTACTCGGTGAATCGTTAGAATTAACAGCAGCAATATTTTGCACCACGGATAATGAGAATAGAATTAAAACCGTGATATGAAATGATACTCAATTCATTAATTCTGAAGAATTTAATAAAGTTGCTTGTTATACTCTGATTTTATTTATTTATCGATTAATATATATCGATTAATATCGAAAATTTCTGAAAAAATTGGGATAATATTCATCGAAATTTTAAATATACATATACAGGTTTCTTTTCTAATATATTTAATTGAAGAATAATTGTTTAATTGTATACAGAGAAATACAATGATAAAAAGTTTATATAAATTTTTCTTCTAATTATAGCTTACCTCAAACTTATGTTTAACTGATGTTTCACCGAATCGCTTAAAAAATATATATGCAAAAGGCTATAGTTATTTATCAATCAGTGTGCGATTAATATAATACTTTAGACTTTAGTGGTGTTAGAATGACATACAGTACGAGGTTCTCCATGAATCAGTATTTCCATATCAACAATATGTATCATTTTTACCTCTTATCTCATCCTTTGCTAGATAAAATTATTCGTTTGACCTCTATCGATAATTAGATATCGATTTCAAATATTCAACTTTATTGTCTAGTGATACAAGATACAATATCTAACATATATATATATATATATATATATATATATATATATATATATATATATGTCTTTTTCTGACACGATTTTCATGCAGATTTTGCAATCTATTACTCAATTTGTCAATTTTATAGAGATATCGATTATATTTTTAACTCAAATTGTTTATTTATTCCTCTGTATTTTTGTATTTCTTAGAAAGAATACCAAGTTTCCGAAAAATCTGTTTGAGAAAAAAAATCATCATCCTATTTTCTTCGGGAAATTCAGTATACGGAGTATAACTTAGTTAATGTTTCTTTCATTTGAGTCTTTTACCTCGGGTTTCCCGGTAATGTACATGCCCCAGCCCAGCGACAGTGTATTCGGAAAATCCGTAATATAATCTGATACAGACGTGGGTGACAAAATGGTAGGGGAACGATCGCTATAAAAGATGCGCGCGCCAGACTGTGTGAGGTCATACGCAGTCAGAATCTTGTGGAAGAGGTACGAGAGAGCTCTATTCCGTTCAAGAAGACATTGCGCGAGTTTGCATCAGAATTTAAAATCGAGTGAAAGCGGAGAAAGAGAAAGCCGCCAGTGATTCAGTGGAGAAGTTAAAGCTATAACAGCTAGTCGTATTTTCAACAGCGTTGAAAATAATTCGTTCAACGATCGCCAACGAGGCCACGAAAATTCCTACATTCAGTGAAGTGTGCAAAAGAGGCGCCTTGAGGATTAAACTATCAAACGAGCAAGAAAAGGAGTTACTGACCGATATGACTCGCTGCCAGGAACCACAATCCCATCACGCACAATCCACGATGGCTGACAGGTAGCTATCGAAAAAAAGTACAAGAGATTTCCACGTGGCTCTCAAGCAACACTCTCGAACGATGGATTGCGCGATAGCCGTGGTTCTCTCTCGATGACAAAGTGATAAAGAAATGCTTGGTCACGTCATTACGAATGACTTTTGATTTATTTCTTGGCAAATCGAGATTTCGCATTGTGCAATCGAAAGCTTAGCTTGCGCTTATAACATTACCTTGCACATTTTTGTATCTCTTTGATATCTTTGATATTATCGAGAAATTATTATACCAAAGTAATAAGCTAAGATTTGTAAAAAAATATTGTAGAATTTTTTGCGTCATTTAAAATTTTTTTTTTTTTTTATGTAGAGAATTTTAACATTGTAGGAATTATTATCCGAGGCAATTCAAAAATGCAAAAGAATGTTAGAATATCGCCTCTTTGATGTATAAGCGCATTAATTAATATTCGCTGCGTCATAGCGATTCGCGAAATTCCAAGCATCGTTTTACACTATGTCGCGCCGGCTTATATAACAATGTAACCCGCAGATGATTGATCGAAAATGACTTACAGCGGAAAATCGTCATGGTGCGAGGAATCGCGCTACTATGGACGCACCATCATATGCGGCATGTTACCAACCCTGCGCGAGTTGGCTTCCAGAGAATGCAATAGCCGGGGAAGCGTTTGCCTTGTGCCTTTCAACATCGAAATGGACGCGGCCAGTCACCTTCAAATGACACTTCTTGAGGCTTATTGCCGGGAGATCGGGATCGAAGTGTTGAGCGTGCCCAAGGAAGTAATACAGGCCCATCTGTGTCCAGGAGGCACGGATTTGTCGTGCGTCCTGGTAACCAACGATGATCCGTTTTTTATGCCAAAGTTACCAAAATGAAACTCAAAGACTCATTCTTGAGAGAATTGAAATTTAAAGACCGAATTGCGAACGGTCTTTCATCGAAGAACGGTCTCTATATCGAGGAGATCTGCATAAGAAGACAAAGGAGGAAGCTTTGTTTTGGCATGCAATGTGTCCTATGTGTCTCACCAGCGAGGGTGCTGATAATGGACATTTTATATTGTAAACAGCGAGACATATTCAATCTATCTCGTTATTAAGTCTGTTTTTTTCTGTCTGTTTTGAAAACACGTTCTTTCAATCTTCCTTTTTATCTCTTTTTCCTCCAACGCTCGATTATTCGTTACTTGAGAGCGAAGAGTGTAAGACAAGGTAGCTGAAAAGAGCAGATTCATTATTGTTAGAACAAGAATTACGATCTATCAAGCGAGTGATACTTCTCTCGGAATCACTCGATGGTTGCTGAATAAGAAATATTGATTAACGTATGTAATATGTATATTTTTTAATGTACAGATCAGTGTAAAGTTTGTCGCGAGATAAACTAATCTTTGTTGTGTATGTTTTGTAAAAATCGACAGTCAAAACGTTATTGAATGAAAGAATTTATAATACCATCTCATTGATAAGATTATATAATATTTTAATAAAATACAAAAGGATGTTTTTACTTTCTTTCTTCCTTATATCTATCCATTATACCATTTCCAATTTTGTGATCGATTTTGTTTAATTTATTCGAATTTTTTCTTGTAGCTTACAAAATACTTAAGGAACTCCAATATCACTTTCATGGAGGAATTAAAAATTCTGAACGTGACGTGAGTAGGTACACATTCAAGAATGAAAAAGTACAGTCATATACAGATAAAACGGATTGCATTCCAAATGATTTGTTGAAATTATTTATTACTTGCCGTAGACTTTAAAATATATCTTATTCCGAGACAATTAGAATATTATTGTATTTTGTATGAGAAAAGCCACTAAAAAATAGCCGTTTTACTGTGTACTGTTTTCTTCAATAGACCTACGGCTGAAGTTACGTTTCACTTTTTCGGAAATTCTGACGATGGGGATAAAATTCGCGAATCTCTGAATCGACTCGTACAACGTCGACGTCTCAGCGAAATCTCACTGGAATCCACACACTTTACATTTCAACAAAAGCCCGCGCTTAAATTACAGGTATAAGTATATGTAACATAATGTATTGATAAAATATTGCGCAATATCTCAATATTATCATGGCATCAAGATAGAATCCAGTTCGTATAAACGTTATGCGATTAAAGTTATACGAGATTGAAAGGTCATTCTTTGCGTCTCTTACTAATTTTTCTAAAAAAGAAAATTAATCATCAGTTTATACGCAGTAACTGATATTTTCGTGGATGCGATTAATTTGCTGCACGATTAAAAATTATTAGAAAATTATTGCTTTTTAGAGTCTGAGAATTAATCAGGTGAACGATTACGAGATTCATTTGGGAGAGCAAATCGTCTTGTCGTGCGCAGCTCAAGGAAGTATAAATTTTACTTGGTACAAAGATGGTATGTTGGTGAACACAAGTAAAGCTACTAGGTAACGAGAACACAATAAAATACATATAATTCATTTCTTTTTTTGCTAAGTTTTTTCGATTCATAAATTCCGATTGCTTTGACATTTTAGAGAAATATGGATTAGCGATTTGCCAAATGACGGGTCGGATGTGTACACGTCGATATTGACGATTGAAAAAGCTACTCTGCTCGATGCTGGTCAGTACACGTGTCAAGTGATGGATTGGAGTGTGCAACAATGCAAAAGTATTTACGTCGAAGTTAGAGACGAGCCGAACGTGAAGGTGGTACCAATGAGCGCCACTATAGAAAAAGTAAACCGCTATTTGTGCCTTTGTTATAAAAAATTAAAATTCTGAAGAAGACATGTATATTATACAGACGATCGTTCGTACAGGGTAGCAATATACAATTGACATGTATGACTTCTAACATGCGTAACATCGGCATTGGATTCGGTTGGACTAAGAATCGCGCCTTGTTAAAATTAGAGCCCGGTCAAGCAGTTTGGGAGGATTTGTATCCAGCGGGTAGCATTTTAAAGATCACTAATATTCAGGTAGGGAAATCAGGTAACTCTATAAGATATTTAAATTTTTTTTTCTTGTAAATTATATTACATTATATTATTTAATAAAAAATTATAAACATTTTGATTTAATAATAATAAATAATATTTAATAAGATAGGGATTGTTTTATTAAATTAGCAGTTTTTTTTTGTAATTTATAATATAAATACTATATGAAAAATGTTCTATCTACATGAAAAATCTATATGAAAAATCAAGTTATAGAAATTTTGAACTATTACATCCCCTTAATTCTCTATATCGTTTCGGTGATTCGTAGACATCTCTTCAGTTATTCACTTACTGATGCAATTAACAGACGTTAAAAAAATCAATCGGTATATTACTTTTAATAATTGTTGTTTCAATTCAGAACGATCGTTTGATGTTCCAGAAATCCGCAATCTACACCTGCAACGTAGCACACAAATCCATGTCCGTCCGAGTTGAAGTCATGAATCGAACATTGATACCGATATGCCTCAACGGAGAATCCTGGGGTTTGCAATGGCCGGTCACTGCACCGGGATCGGAGGCGCTATTGGAATGTCCTCGATATTTTGTAGGTCGACGAGTGTCCAGACTGTGCTCGATGAAGGATGCTACCACACCCGAATGGCAAATGCCGGATTTCTCATCTTGTTTGTACGAGACGTTGCTTTTACCCTACAATAACGTAAGCATTTTGCTTTTTATAATGCTTTACAATCTATTATCGATTTGGAACTTACGAGGGATAAATAATTTGTTAGACTCAAATGTAGATTGTAATGCTTAAATGTAATGAGACAAACCGATCAAAATATAAAAGTTAAGAGCCAATAATATTTTTTTATATTTATCTTATTTATATTTTACGTTAAAATTATATTCCAATATTTATTTTTTATAATGCACTCTTCTTAAAAGTTTATAAAAATAGCATTATTATGTGGTTTAATATAAAATAAAACAGAAAATTAATCACACATAATAGCTTCTTTTAATTTAACGTTTAATTATTTAATTGATTTGACTTTCCATCGATTTCCTAATTGATTAAAGACGTTCAATTTGATATCCAGACAGCATAATTAGTATTGTGAAATCAATCTAATTCGTAGTTTCGAAGTCTGATGTTGGGTTATCAAAATACTACGAGCTCAGACACGATCCTCGCCTTTTGGGAGATCTTGCGCAAGCGTACATTAACGCTTTATCCTGGCGAAGGTGATCGCATAATGAGCATGTTGGCGGAAATCGAACGGTATCAGCACAGCATCGATCCGTCGGATGCATATATCTCCGCGGAAGCTTTGACTCATATAACGAATCGCATATTGAGTAACGAGCACTCGATCTTGAGTCAAGAGGTAAAGATGACCGAGATACTATATCAAAACAAGAAATAGTTTCGAATAATAATATTTAAATAACATTTTTTTCAATTTTAAACAAACATTTTTCTCGAACGAAAGTTCTGTGTTGGCTGCAAAATTTATCACGATATAATCTTCTTTGGAAAATAGCATTATTAGAAACTCGTACGAAAAATATTTTTATTCAAAACTGTTTCGTGTTCCAAATATTGTCTTCTCTCCTACCTATTGCGAATTCGGTTAAACTAAGTTACGAGTTTCTATATGTTTATTCTCAGAAACTATCGGTGCTGCTTCAACTTACGCAACGCAATTTAATTCACTGGTCCGAACAATTGAGAGACGTTTGCAAACACTTATCCCTATCATCTATGGTTGTGGATATTCAACAACTGCAGTCTCACAGTGGGGACAGTATTACGCATTCTCTTCACATACCTTTGATCGATTACGTGTAATTATTTTATATGTTTTCAAATCATATCTATTTTATTATTTTCTTCCTGATAAGATTCTTGTCTTGCGAGTGATATATTCTTTTGTCTACATTCTGTCTATATTTAAAAATATATTACCTATTAACTTTTACATTTTCATTTCACATATAATCTCTTATTCATGCCAGATATCCTGATTGGTATGAAGACAAAATAACTATACGATTATGGACCAAAAGGCAGCGCAATGTAAAATTTAACAGCACATTTACTGGAATCATTATCATGTACAAAAATTTGTCGCACTTTGTACCAAGAGCGTACGTTAAAGAACTCGAGTAAGTTGATTTATTTGCGAAAGATGAACGGTTTATTTGCAAAAATGGATCTAATCCATTTTTTGTGAATCTTTTTTATAAATTTTATGAAAAAAATTATTTAAACCGATTATAATGAGATAAATGGAATTTTAAAAAATTAACCGAATAAAATTCTTGTAATTATAAAATTAATTCCTTTAAATTGTCAAAATAATATAATACAAAAAACGATTTTATCATCATATAGCGATGGCACAGATTTAGAATTTCGCATAAATTCTCGAGTGATCACAGTCGCGATTCCTTCCTTCGACGCCGATAAACACAACAAGGTCTGGGTTGATCTGCAAATCCGACATTTACAAAATCAAACGGGTTCTTGGAACACATCATGCGGCCTAATGGATAACGCAGGATCATGGGATCTCAATACTTGTATAGCAAATACAATATCCGGCGATGTAACAACGCATTGTCTGTGTCCTACTACGGGTACCATCGCTGTTTTTTCGACAACTCGTGCAATAAAAGTATGATTTCAATTTAAAGAAATTTCACGTTATGTTTAATGTTATTCCACATTTAGCACATATATATACCATTGAAATGCTATAATTAAACAGCTTATTTTCAAATCATTCTAAATCTTTATTTAAACAAAAAATGGAAATTGAATGTCGTAAAATTTATCATAGCAAATAAAAAAAAAATATTTTTATCATTATTTATTACTAATTTTATTGGCCATTATAGGTAGTATTAGCAAAAACGGAGCAGACCACGTTCATTATAATATTCGGATGCAGCAGCTGTCTTGTTCAGTGCTTGCTGTCTGCTCTGATACTAGGTACCCTTTGGTGGAAGCACAAAAGCTGGTTAAATTTTTTAAAACTCCAGTGCTGCGGTGCATTAATCGGCGCGATGGCTATCTTCATTTATGCCGTCCACACTAATCTCCCAGAAGTAATTATATTCTCATTAAGAACTAATGTATCATTTGCCCATCTTAAATAGTATAATGAAATGAGCCTTATAAATGATATCAACTTATGTTACAGTTTCTGTAAATTAATTTAATATAGACTTTGTTTTGAATATAATTTCATATTTAAAAATCTTACAAATTTGATCGATTTAAAACTTGAACATCTTCATGAATGCTTTCTTACGTGTTTCAGTCATTTTATTCGCTCGTAGCGATCGGACTAGAAGCATTTCTCCTCATAGGTATGTCCGCACCTATCTCCGAGGCTCTGATAGTATATGCCGAACTCACGCAAATTCGACCGAGTCAGCATCTTCAGCCGACAGTAATCGCCGTGATAACCGGTATGTACATTTAAATAAATAGTTTCACATGTGATATGCCTTACCAGGCATCATTTATAGCCGCATGTGTCTACCTTAGGTGTCCCGATCTTGGCTGTATTCGCGACCGAACTGACACATAAGAGTACTGGATGGCGACACGAATCCTGGTGGCTTATATATGGCAGTGGCGTCTACAACATATTTGTCAGCTGCGCCACGATGATGTTTTTAATATTTATGCTATTGTACATGGGAGTGCTCCACAAAGTTCACACGTTAGTGGAAGAGAACGTGATGAAGAGAGAAGCTATAGAAACGAGGTATGTGTGCTAAATTTCTAAGTAATGTTTGTAATAAGAGTTGCGTGATTCTTTCATAAACAACCGACTTTTCCTATTATAGAATACGAATATTGCATCGTGCGGCTATCGTTATATGCGGCATCATCGCCATGGAGGCAGCCTCTATTTTTTACATAAACTCATCGTCCGTAATCTTCCATTATGTATTCGCGTTCTTATCCTTTGCCCTGGTAAGTTTCACAACTCGCAGTAATTGTATTTTCAAATAATAGATATGTTAAAATTGTTCGCTAATGTTGCACAGGGTTTCAAAATAATAATTGTATACATCATTAACGGCGAGGCCGCTATCATTGGGCCAATGTTGCGAAGAATTAGATGGAAGCGCAACGTGAACGAGGAACACACAGAACCCATTAAAGGTATATGAACTTATTTGTTTGTGATGCTTAATACTATGTATTATGATATTAGAAACGAGACAATTTTCTGACAAAATATTTAAAAAGCGTATGTACAAAAATACTAATACTCTTATCGCATTATATCCATTAGTGTGCTCGAAAGCTGATGCAGATGTGGAGAATGATTGCTCGGCGATTCCTCCAGCATCCTCTTCGATCGTTGGTGAGATACCGTATCGGGAGGTGCGAGGCGTTGCCGCAGGTAGCATAGATATGCGCGATTTTATGAGTTCCGAATCGTCGTCCGGATACGCCAAATCCGTCCCCGTTTCCGTGACCGGCAGATTCTTACCGGAGATCCGAGCGGCCCATTCGGACGACATCGATCTGGAGAACTATAGTACAAGTCCGCGCAAGTATCAGGAACCACCTACTGTGTTTGTCGATCCGAACTTTTCTGCACGCGGTTCACGGTGCGTTAATGACGTGGTGACCTATAGTGGCGTCAACGATTGTTGTAGCTTTCGTAACGAATATCGCGGCGACGTTAAGATCTTTCTGCCGGTGGCAAGCGTGTCCCCTGAATGCTCTTCGGCTAAGGTACTCTGTAGCGCCGATGTGGAGTCGCGATTGGGAGCCATGCCGGATGTCACATTGGCCGTGAAAAGCGATATCGAATCGCGGGCAAACGCAGAGTTGAAGAACCGAGAGCACGTGACGAGCGCCATCCCTGATATTGCCAATACGAGCGAGCGTAAACAGCCCGACGGCGAGGAAAAGACGCCGGAGATTGTAGTGACCGATGGCTGCGACAGCACGAGCAGCGGTATGCTGGATCGTATCTCTCACGATCTTGACTATTTGCTTAATCGCACGCATGCGAAAGAAGGAGCTTGAGGATTGACTGAGATCGCGAAAAAGTGAGGAATGTATGACAAATAAACAATTGTAGATTGTTAAATTTGTACAAAACAGGTTTCGTCTCACAAATATTTCCATGTATGAATAATGTAATCGTAATTTGTCTCGTAGTGTAAAGTGTAGTTTATTTATGGAATAATATTCAAAAACTGATATTGTGTTTGTCACTATGTAAAACTATACGTGTGACAACATGTACAATACGTTATTATAACGTATATATAATCATACTTGAAGGTATAAATCAAGGTTTAAAATACATCATCTTTTTTTTTTATTTCTTAGTCTCGCGTATCTGTGCATATGCCAGACTAATCTTAATGTGATCGCTGATTATGAATTGGCAATAGTCGTAAGAGAAAAGTGCGAAAAGTGATTATCATTGCATTCCATCCATCAGAATCAAGTATAATCTGAAACTTTTCGTACTTCATTTATATTTACGTCCATTGTATATCCTGTGAGGAGGACTTATAGTGACCCCTCCAATAAACGAATATAACAATCAAAAGTATAGTGTACTGCATAAGATTTCGCACGATTTTCTCGCATGTAGAATGTAGATTTTCAAAAAAGATGGGATAAGCCAAGTAATAGTACTTTCGAGTTAAAGTATTTATTTATCACTGTCATCGTACAGCCCTTTCATAATATCCACGAGTCAGTCGTCGCGTTTTTTTTTTTTTTTCGTCGTTTATAATTTGTATTATAAAGCTATACACATTCAATTTAGTTTGATAATCTACTTACATACTTAAGATCGAAGTTTATGTTCTTGTAGGTAGGTAGGTAGCAGATACCTCTAGTTAGGGTTAGTCGTTTACTTAATGAAAAATGCTTCACTGAAAATTGATTCGACCGAGGTAAGAAATTGGAGCGGTATCTCTTGGCCAAGCACGTGTTATAAATGCAAAAGATGTAATAAGATCTGTGTTAGTCTGTTAGCATTCAAATATACCTATATGACTAGTTTTTTTCTGTGTCTCAACAGATTTTTCTTAAAAATATAAAATATTTACAAGGATTTTTCAGCTAATTTTATCGAGATTTAATAAACCTTGGTTTAATCACATCAATAATACCCAAGTATAGAGTAGAGCCGTGGCTTTATCCGATTACTGCCAAATTACTCTATTGAGCCAGTGTGTGTATTCACGTATTCATATAATCTTACCTATGAAATTAAAAATATAGTAAATGAACGAGCACGTTACTGTACTTTCTCTCTCGCGAACGATTATATGTGTGTGTTCGCTCACTTTTAGACAGACTACAATAGGCTGAGTATTTTGGTGAAAGTAATAAGAGCGGTCGAAGAGAGATCGAAATTCATTCAAAAGAAACCGAGCGTACATCCATAATACTTTTTTGAAATATTAAAATAAATTTTATAACAGCTGTACAATGAAGAGATAGTTTTGTACGCATGATTAAATTGATTCTTTTCTTGATTCTTGTATCAGGAAATAAATTTTATGGTATATATATAATTATTTTGAAAAGTAGGATATAGAATTTCGACGGATATTAATTTTCACCTTTTGCAATTCTATAAGAGACATTATGAGAAACACGCGATACATAATAAATGTTTGTAACTCTATACCTTGATAGATTAAATTACAACAGATAAGTATCAAATCGTACGTAGCTGCGTGTAAATATGAATCAATATATCCAGCAGGCCTCTAACTATTCTCTTAATTATACAATCACAAGTATTTGGTCTTTTTACATTAGATTCGTGCACCCTTTGTCAATTTATCTCTTGTATCTATATAACGATATAAACAGGTCAGAACCTGTATAACGTAAAAATTCTAGACATATAGAGAAACAACGAAATTTGACAATAGAGCTATTACTTTGATAGCCTAGAAGGATGAAAGTAAATACTTAAGCAGTTCCTAATTTGCAGTCGGCTTTAGCTTAGAGTA
The DNA here is from genome assembly GCF_021464435.1 of Cataglyphis hispanica. Classification (NCBI taxonomy): domain Eukaryota; kingdom Metazoa; phylum Arthropoda; class Insecta; order Hymenoptera; family Formicidae; genus Cataglyphis; species Cataglyphis hispanica. The sequence goes on from NC_065958.1 coordinate 8,696,570, forward strand.
GTGTAGCCACGGCACCCTCTCACCTTTACGTTCACATTCTCTCTCCCCTTTCTGTTTACTTAAATATAAAAATACATAGCCAGTCTATACATAAAGCGTGCAAAGTGGCACAGTGAACTGAGTTATCAGACGTTATCCTGGATGGTTAACTGCCGCTCTCGCTGATTGTTGGCGGTTCTGCGTCATCGTGAAGTTTATTCGTTTTGTTACTTGACACGGATATACCTGAGGTTTTTGGCAGCAGGTTAGTTGCACTATCACTATTGGATGTTGTGGCGTTGCACACGGAATTGTCAAAATGTTGCAGACACGGAAATTCCGAACCAGGCAGCAATAAAGTAGTTTGAGTAGGAAGATTAGTTAACGATACCATTCCTGGTGTCACCATTTGCTTGTTGAAGTATCGCCTCAATGCCTCTTCGATTAAATTGGCTATTTTATCACGATCGTTCTGCAACAATCATATAACATATTGCGCAAAGTTGCTCATAGATTGGAAACTTTGAATAGATAATATAAACAAAAGATAATTACCTCATTAATAAACCCAAAATGTACAAGTTCCTGTGCAAGAAGCATTGACGTATCCATTTGGCTCACAGGACACGTCAATTGCCTATTCATCTTGTCATCCATTCGTAACAATATTGTCATCTGCAAAATGTACTAATTTAAGATATACGAGACTGCCATTTATATAGATTATTTCGCATGCTAAAATATTTCATGCATGCCACTCACAAGTAATTCACTACTATCTTCTCTAGGCTTAACATTACACATCATATTAACTACTCTTCGAGACTCCACGTCCACAGGCTCGGGTGTAACCGATTTAACCGATTCTGTCACTTCGGGCGATATGGCTCTCGGTCGGACAGGCGGAGGCAATTTCGCCATAAATGCAGTCAATGGATATATTCCATATCTGCAATGTAAAATCATTCTGGTTACAACTTATCCGATGTAGCACACAAGAGACCGGATCGATGTATCTCATATGTGATTGAGATACTCACTTTACATCTTCAACAAATTTTTCTAATTTTTCCGTAACCGGAATATCACTTAATCGAATTTGTTGCGGGGGCATCCCTTGATACTTTACTTCGGCAACTACGGTATCTGGTCCATATAGCCTTTGTAACACTTCATCTGTGATTGTTTCCGAAATGTTAGCTATAAAAAAAAAAAATTAACATTAAGCGTGATTTATAATTGTAATCATCACTCTTAAATATCAATTATTTTAAGTCTAGTAAAATAATAAATTATTAAATATCAGCATGTAGAGTATAAAATCTTCAACTTACTAGCTGAGTTGACTAAGGCATGCGCTGCAAGCAACTTGAGAGAATGTACTTCGAATAGAAGGGGATGAAACAGCAACTCTTTTGCGCTCGGTCTACTAAGCGGGTCTACCTGAAGACATTTACGAATAAAGTCTTTTTGTTGAACATCGTCTAAAGATTCTATTGTCTTCCAGATGTTCTCTTCGGTAACAATTGTACCCGTATCACCGTTTCCCTGAATTTCCAGCGCGGCCATCTCCAGAGCGCACATCCCGAATGAATAGATATCGATGGCTGGTGTGACGGAATCTTAAAGAGAGATAATAAAAGTTTAAATATATAATCTGTGTATAAACTCGAGATATAAATAGTACACTTACTTCCATATTCTGGAGCTACAAAATGTATATTCTTCATATTCGTTCTACAAGTCTTAATGTGATGATGAATTGCATCTGGAGCCACTGTAATTAGAAAGAGATTATTGCCATTTGTATAAGCTATACCATTTCAAGCTAAACAACATAAAAATGACATATTAATGTGAACGCATTCAATAATGTGTTAGAAAATTTTGTAGGACAGCCATCAGACAGAATTGTATAAATATATGCTCTAGTAATTAATAAAATATGTTTTAGAGATACATATTTGTTATACATTCTGTATGTTTGCTGTCTACATCGAGATGAATGAAACCACTCTAGAAAAATTGTGTTTCTGCTAAAAATTTTTTTTCCTAAGAGTAACTTGAGCCCTCGTAATCAGTAATAATTTTCGCATATACACATGTGTGAAAATGCCTCTGAAAAGAAAAGTGTTTCTTCTCCTTTTTAGTGAAAAAATGTGCAAATAAAACACATAAATAGTTATTTAGTTGAAACAGTAATTTTATATATTTTATTGTTGATTATATAGTTCTGCTATAAAGAGGCATTTTCACTGAATAAATATAAATATTGGGAATGTGGAAAACTTTGAGGAACCCTTTTTAATCAGGGATTACAGGATACATGAACGAAAAAAAAAATACACACGCACACACACACACACACGCGCACCACACACACACACACACACACACACACATATATATATATATATATATATATATATATATATATATATATATATATTAAAATAAAATGAAAATGCGTGCGCTAAATGATTGTGAATGGTGAATAGGACAAAGAGATACAAGAATAGTTTGCCCTCTTTATAGTTAAATATAATTAATAATCAGAATAAATAGTGCAACATAGTGCACTCTAATGAAAAAAATTAAAATAAATTTTGATTACTTGTATATTTAACATAAAATTATTTATATAATTAATATAGAAATTGTTTACCTCTCTATGCCTAATTTACTTAGCTGGCATTAGATGATGACAATCTGCCAAATGAGATTTTTTTTCTTCAATATTCACCACTTTGACAATAACACCAATTGAAGGACACCAACGATGATAGATTTATCCTCTGGATGGACGAAAGTACGATTTGTACTTCCTCTCTCTTCAAAGGCTTTGCTGTGTTTTTTTCATTATCTAGATTAGCCTATTTGCTACAATTAAAAATGAGGACTCAAGTTATTCCTAATATGAAAAGATAGTTTAAACACAATCTTTCTAATGGACTCATGTTACTAACATTATACAGAATTATAGAAAGAGAAACGTTTTATAATCTAGATAGAGTATAGAATATGTACAGATAATGCTAAAGACATTTTAAAAATAAATATAATTCGCTAGAATCACATTCATTCTCATCACAATTAATATTCGATTCTTAGCATACATGGTTTTGTACATTCATATAGCATATATATAAATATATATGTTAGAGAATGCTATTTATGCTAAAAAAAATTTAACTATTTACAAATGATTAATTAATATGTTTGATGCATCCCTGTGTGTATTACATGACTTAATAAATATCGTTTTAAAGATATTCATTTTAAAAATTGAAATAATACACTGTCTTATAATTATAATTATTTATAATAAATAATTCTTTTGTAAGATATAACTGAAATATATATTTCTTTATGAAAATATCTCCATAATGCATTTGTGTGCTGTAGACAAACACCTATTTTGACACGCATAAGATTAATGTATTACTTGTCATGTTGTTTGTTCAATCAGGATCTGAGTCATAAATTTTATTTACTTTCAGTTGAGTAATGAAAGTAAATAAAAAGCGTGTAATATAATTCTAGGAATATCTGCTATATGTTTATATATATAAGGATGTTAAAGAAAAAAGGAAGAATTTAAGAGTTTGGACAGCAGTACTCTTGTCAGTACCCAAATTGAGCAGAAAATGTTAATATAGATTTGCATTTTTCATTCGGTTTGGTGTAGCTCTACTACATACTCTCTCTTTATTTATTTTTTTTTTTTTTAAGGATATATAAATAGAGAAACGAATAATAGAGAATACAATTGCTCTATTCGTTTTGTGTATTTCTCAGATAAAAAAAAAAGTGAAAATGTAATACTTGCTATTTCTCTATGAGAAATTATAATAAAACAAAGATATATAGTTTTATATATATAATAACTCTATGAATGAGAAAAAGATGGAGATACCTCATATACATATAGTCTCATCTTATATGTTATATAAATCGATTATTTAATTCAGAAAATAATAATTTTGCCATATAACAATCCGTTTTTATCAGATTTTACAAATTTAAATATAATGTACAAACATGCTTATCTGTTTAAAAACAAAATGATATCTCTGTATATATTATGTTTTTATAATATGTAACAGAGAAAACTCATTCTACTTTTTTCTTACATGAGTACTTACCTGAACCAATTTTTACAAGACCATTATGTTGAATAAATATAGTGTCACAGGTAAGATTTCCATGTATAATGGGAGGTGAACAGGAATGCAAATAACTGAAATATTTTAAATGTAATAAATATATATATATATATATATATATATATATATATATATATATATAAGTTGGAAATAAATATCGCATTTGCTCAATATAGTTTTATATCATTTACATTACCTAAGCGCAGAAAGTATTTGCGTACACCATCGTTTCCACGCTTGTAGAGGCAACTTTTTTACATTGCGTTTTGTTCGTTTTAGGAACTGTTTCAGGGATCCAGATGACATATATTCTGTTATAAATATAACCTGGAAAATAATATAAAAAGAAACACATTAATAATATATACAAATCGTATTTATATAAATGCAGAATCTCATGCACTTACTCGGGGTTTGTCATTATGGGTATCTGTCCAATACCTATGAAATTTAACAATGTTAGGGTGCTCCAACTGCGTGAGATTCTCAAAAACGAGTTGTATCTTTTCTTCTTGGGCCTTAAAATTTTTTCTTTCCGAAAATTGCACCTCATTCCACACCACTTCAACACCTTCCTCAGTATCCATTGCCAGGTAGGCACAATCAATTCCAGGAACATCTCTCTGTTCTACCTACAGGCACAAAAATAAATAATTAATAAAAATAATTGATTTCTACATATTTCTTAATTATTTATATCTTAATACTAAATAAATGAAAAAAAAAAAATTATAAAACTTTTTCTTTATAAAAATTCGCAAATATACAACACTGTAATATGAAGTAATCTGTATCCAACTGTTACTAGTAAATTTAAAAATATTATTCAGATTTTCCAAGATCATGCAGTTCTCCTATTTATTAGAACTAGATGATCCTAAAGTTCCCGAATAATATTTTTAAATTCACGATCCAGATATATTTAAGATATAGACTGTGACTTGGACAGGTTTATTTGATACAATCTATATATAGATATAATGGACTGCAATACTGTAATCATCCATTTTAAAAGTACTTAAAGTGCCACATTGAAGCGATTTCAACGCCTATTTACTATTACATGGATGTGACCTTGTCAAGAATTTGAAGAGGAGAGATGATTCAGAGGAGGGTTTGCCGCAGATATTAGAGACAATAATGTCCTGCTAGTTCATAATAGTCTAACATATGTAAATTGTTATTGTCTTCAGTCAAATTATTATAATTCGGGACAAAGTACTTTGAGAGAAGAAATAATAATCTGACAAGAAATAAACTGATGATAAACAACTCAATGCACACAAGTACAATAAAACATAAAAATTTTCCCACTTCCTGTTCCAACAATATTACATACTTCCATTTCAGTAACTTCGTTTTCAGTTCCTCTTGTCGATCCAAAATTAGAACCTTCAGCTAACGTAGATTTCGAACCTACATATACCTGAAATAGATATACCTTTTATGATTAATGCAAAATGTGTAGACATTATAAATATAAAAATACATACCTACGTATATATATAAGAAAATAGTTAGATTTATTTAATATAAAGAATATTATTTTTCACAAAATAAAAAAAAGCTAAGATCATATTAAGCATATATCATTTAAAGGAATTAATAATAATTATAAATTTTGTTCATACAACTATAATAGAAGCATAAAAATAAATATAGCAAAAGCATAATGAGATTATTTTTTGAAAACACAAAATGCATTGTAGTTTCTAATATTGAGATAATATAAAATGGTGCAAAATATGTGCAGTGTTTAAAAAATACAATCATATTAAAATCGAAAGCACAATTATACAAATGCCAAGTGAATATAAAACTAATCTTTTATAATGCCATCTAAGGCACAAAATATTATTTTACTTCTATAAAAAATAGGCGTTAAAAATGACTGATGAAAATGAATACAATCAAAATAATTTCATTGATTTATATATTAACAGATTTATATATAACAGAATATCAGCAATCTAATTTTAGAATAAAATATGAATGAGCCTAATATCGGTGAGATGTTTGTGCCAAGAATCTAGTATGAGTTAAGATACAAATGAAGCATACTAAGAATAATATGAGAAATTCAATAATATAAAGAAGATATCTATGTTAAAGCAAATCTCTCAATAATCTGCATACTTTTTATAACAGTACCATCTGTGTACATATGTCCACCTGTATAAATGCAATTTGAAATAAGTTGTCCTAATATTTATTATAACGCAATGTCAAAACAAAAGCATTTTAAACATATGCTAATGATACTGTTTCAGAAGAGATATATCTATAAATAAAATTAAGATATAAAGAAAGATGTAAATGCAATATTAAATGAGTTTTCAGGATGTTTCATGCAAATTATAGCTTGCTTGTGCTAGAGTAGCGTATAAAAATATTGATCGTATATATGTGTTTTACACCTTAAGAAACATCATTAATAAAATATTTTTGCAAGAAATAATTTAATTGTACAATTAGCAGCTGTAGGAATCTCAAGAGTGCAGGAAAGCGTCCAGGAATAGCCATTGACTCTAAACAAGTAGTGAAAATTAATCCAAAAATTATATAGCGAATCAATCTTATAATCCATATTCCAATGACAGATGTTAATGTTAATCTCAGTATTAATACAATAGATTTCGACACTCTACTGTCATAAAATAAAACAGCACAAAGTCTAAAAAAAAAAACATTTAGAAGATATACAAAAGAGTAAAACATTTATCGAATCAAAATTTTTTAAGAAACCTTACATGCTGTGGCAAGCTATAACTCTCGAATACAAAACAATGTAACATGCAAAAGCGCTCCACATCAGCGAAAGAAAATATGAAATGGGGAACAGAATATCAGTCGAAATAATTTAAAGAAACATGTACCTCTTCCCGGCGCTTAAGCCACCGCCCGCAGGGGCTCTCTTCCAGGATCTCGCTCTCATCCTCGGAATCTTCACCACTTTCCCGCGGTGACTTGTGCTCTGGGTCCGTGCTGGAGCGGCTCCCGGGCATCACACACACTTGCGATTAGTTAGAGAGGCAGCAGCGAACAACAGGCCAAACTCATCGGTGACGACGGCGATGATGTTCTCTGTCTCTCCCTCTCTCTCTCTCTTTTTCAGTCTCGCATCTAGGTCTGGCCACGACAACGACCGGCAACGTACTATGACTCGTGGTAAGGGTGTACGAGGAAAACAACAGTGGCCACAGCGGCAGCGTCGGCGTCGTCGATGTCTGCTACAGCAGCAATAGCAACAGCAATAGCAACAGCGGCGGCAGCGGCAGCAGCAGCGGTGACGACGACAACGACGGCAGTGGCAACAACAATAACAATAATAATAATAATAATAATAATAATAATAATAATAATAATAATAACAATAATAATAATAGTAATAATAATAATAATAATAATAAAAACAACGTTGCAAACGGCGTGTCGCGCGTTACTCGTAACAACTCGCGCGTAATAGGGTAGGGTAGGGTAGGATATTACTACGTGCCCTGGGATCGCACTGCACTCACAAGTGACACATGCAGGTGCACACAGCGCGCCCGCTTGTCTCCGACTGGCCGAGACTGAGACCCGGAGCGACGATATTTCTGATCTTACGCGACGTACGCGCGCTACTCGACGCTACACGGCTTCGTTCAGGGACGCGTCGCGGTGCAGAACATCGCGTTACCCGCTCGCGTATCGCACTGTCAAAATAAAACCTTCCTATTGCGAACGAATCTGCCTCGATGTGACACACACTCTGGCTCTGGCATTCATCTTTCGCCTATGCCTATGTCTTTGATCACGTCGTCACGTCACGCTCGCCCGTCCCGATTCCCGATTTCCAACGTTGCTTCGGAATTTCGGATCTTTCGACTACGATCGCGACGCCGTCTGTCGACCAATCAGCCGCGACAACGCCCTTGACCATTGGGCCACGCGCGCGCGCGATTGGACGAAACGCTTCGACCAATCACATCATTTTACGCTATCGTCATCCGAAAAAAGGGAAAAAAAAAAACGTGTGACTCCGACCTCCGACTCCGACTCGGACACTCTACGTTGTCCCGTTAATACATGCCATACAGAGCGTCGGCTAGGACCGCCAGGACCAGCAGATCAACGCAAAGTACAGAGTGGAAGTTTCTTCTTGACTATTTTGTTTCTTGTTCTTTTTATTTTTCCTTTCCCTTTCTCTTTGCTATATTCGAACATATATATATTTTTTTTAATAAAAAATGCTATAAAATGTATCAGAAAAAAACAGAGACAAATCTTGTGTATTCTTTTTTTTTCGCCATTTTTCAAATAATTATTTTTCTATAAATAGGCTTGGAAATGTGGCAATGTTATGAAATATTTATAACTTTCGAAGATTTATGTTTCGAAATCGAAATTAGATAACGGAAGAAGTAAATAGAAAGAAGAAAATTCGATATCACATTCCACAAATATTTGTATTATTTATTATATTTGCTTTAAAAATATCCATCAATAATTTCGAATTTGACAAAGATAAACGGAGAATATTATATTTCTCTGTGATTTATTCAGAGAAATATAATATTCTCCGTTTATCTTTGTCAAAATCGAAATTATATCGAGAGAAATAAAGGTACAATAAAAATATGTGCTAGAAAAATATGCAATATTCTAGAATTTGTAAAAGTAATAAGAAATTAATTATTATATTAACATATTAATTTTCTAAATATTTATATTATATTTATATTTCACGAATATAATTTTTGAAATAAATAAGGATTGATGCAACTTGATGTAACTCGAAACTTAATATCGATAATATTATCGCATTCCTAATCAGCGCGAATACAAGGGAATATATATCTCTTGTTTTATTTTTAAAAATATTGACTTTATAATAAAATCTTGTATCTTTCCCTTTATTAAAGATCAAAGATTTAAATAAAATTATCATCTTATTGAACAATGGCTCACATTTTCGGCATAAAACACTCGTCATAAAATGACGATGATTCGATGATTTGGTTATGCTTGTTGAATTACGTACAATACGGCATGCGCTCGAAGAAAAGCAATGTCGAATTTTTAGTTTGTTCTTTCATATCTGCGTGACACATTGTGTAATAAGAAATTATTACTTTTATACTTAAATACACATTTCACTGATATTTTATTGATAAAGTCACTCAAAGTATAACGGTGAAATCCAATATCATATAATAAAAGTGTCGATGTAATCGTATCTTTCCAAGTACATTATCATTTTTCCCTGTATTTTTTATCGTAATCAACACAATTGTGCCACATATATTTTATCTCTTTTTTTTTTTCTCTGTGAAGCTACATACAGTGTATCTTATGTAAAATGGCATACATGGAAAAATTACCTGTATTAGAAGGAGCAAGAGTAATTGTTATAGATGAAGGTTGGCTATTTTTTAATTAAATACTTGATCTGAGTCAACATATATATCTTACAAATCAGAAAAATATTATTTATTTTGCAGGATTAGATGTAATGTATGCAGGAACGTTAATAACTGGATGGCTGCATGCATGGAAGGAGAAGGATCCTAATTATAGTATAGATTTATTATCATTTTCTGATCCAAGACTTTGGTACGACAACGAACCTATACCACTTACATCCAAAAATATACATTTACATGATTATTATACTGTAGATGTAAACAAAGTTGCAAAGAGAGATTTGGAAAATCTTGAATATATACTTAAAACTGTCAAGTTGAAACCTCGGAATATAATTATTGTCAACTGCTTGAGTTCCTTAATTCTCAATGTAGGTCTAGCAAAGGCTCTATGGTTCATAGAAAAATTAAGTAAGCAGGTGTCGCAACTTATATGCATCTATCGGAGAGATATTATATGGAAAGTTCCTGCAATTGAAACTTTGGGTACTACTTATGTTAAGCTGGAGAAATTTACCGGTATTAGCTCTATAAATAATTTAATTTACACTGCAAGGCTCACCCATAGAAAATTGGGTGGTTCCATAATATGTCAAACAGAAATAATAAAACAGGAGAGTACATCTTATCTGATTAATGCTGAAAAAATTACGATAAATTCTCGCAAGTCAGAAGCAAATGGAAGTCAACCAGTGAAAATTGAGTCATCGTTTAGAATAGAAATGAATGCTCGAGAAATGGAACAAAGAAACAAAACACCTTTACCTTATACTCTTAATACAACAAATACATCCAGAGTATTTTATCACCCGGATGATGTAGATGATATAGATGAGGACGATCCTGATGATGATCTGTGTTTCTGAATTTATAAAAATTCAGAGCTATAGATAGAATATATGATTATAATAATACATATTTTTTATAAAATAAAACTGTTCTATTTTATAAATTTTGTTGTTATCCAAATATTTTTTTGTTCAATATATATTTTACAATAATGAAAAGAAAAGAAAATAATTGTATATGTCAATAAGTATTTGCACTTATAATTGTCGTATATTTATTACCTCAGCATACATAGTACATATAGATTCATTTTAATAAACAATTTAATAAAACGTGATAGTTTATAAAGGAAAAATCAGATAAATCCTCATATCTAATAAAAATTTTTGGGCTATTATATTCATTGTATAATCCTTACTCATGACTTCTTATTAGATATAATTTTTCGTGATCAGCAATATAAATTATTAAATTCTCTCTCTTTCGCATATATTTCATTTGTCTTTGTTTTTTTTAATCATTACTTTCTCATCATATTTACATCCCATCTTTAATTAAATACATTCATAAATATTTCAGATACTAAATAAATCAAATTCTTGTATTCGCTTTCTTGTATTAAAAGATTTCTCATGTCAAACTGTATATATTGAGAGTGCAGTATGTAATATACTAAACACAGCCTTTACTCATTTTATATATAATTACAAACGAAAAAAATAAAAAAAAATAAAAAAAAACCTAATACTGATACTGCTTTTCAATAAATAATAGAAATATACATCATTGTATTATGCAAAGAAATTTTATGCCATGTTTCATTAATGTAAATATTTCAAAAGATATTTTTCTTTTCGGAAATTTTTTCATATTTTCGAGATCCTATACAAATTATGTCACATAATTAAAATTTTTCTATCTTATATTGAACTATGTACAAATAAATTAATTATATAAATAATCTTTTGTGCTTACATTTAAATAATTTCAAACACACATAGTCAAACTCTATTCACATATTCTCATGATCAATTCCGAAAAACTAAATTCATCTTTCCCTTTGCAATATTCTGATACTAATTAAATAACTAATTTGTTATTAGTTTTATGCGAATGATAGAGATTTCTCTTTCTGAAAAGAAAATTAAGAAGAGAAAGATTGCTCAATTTAAACGAGTAAAGAATATGTAAATTCGATTTTATAATATAAATAATCTTAGTTCAATCATTCCCCTTATTCAAATAATCAGTATTTAAAATATTGAATAGGAATCGAGCTAGTTTGTCTTTTCAAAAACATTTGAAAATTTAATTATATGTTGAACGTATATAAAAGATTTTGATCATAGAAGTGATGTGTACCATCAACATGTTGTAGGACTCTACTTTCCAATAAACAGCGACCATATTGGACAGCTTCCTCTCGACTGTTGACAATTCCAACTTCGAGCAACCAGTTGACCAAATCCGACCCCGAAAAAACTCCTTTATATACCTTCAACAATCGCCTGCGGCACATAGATATACGTGCCCGACATGCTTCCAAGTGACATTGATTAAATTGCTCTCGGATTGCTCTTACTTCTGTACTAAGAGCATTTTCGCAAGGTAACTGTAATTCTTTTCCTATAAAATAATAAAATTTAATTAAATATTATAAAATATAATTAAATATTAATTTAATTTAATTCAATATTATAATATTATCAAATATATATCAAATGATAAATTAATTATAAAATATAAAAATATAAAAAATTATGTTTGATATAAAAAATGTTTGCTATAAAAAATTATGTTTGATATAAATTTATATAATACTTCTTATTTTGATATATGTATACAATATCTATAAATTTACATGCATGAACTTGTGCATAAATATAAAATATAAAATTTATCATTTGTCATACAGATCATACCAGATTGCCACTTTCTGCATATTTTTCGAAGCCAACCTCCCAATTTACCCAAACTAGGATCTAGTCCAAAGATGGCAAACGCTATTAAAGATTGTCCAAAGTTCAATGCCACATCCAAAAATGCAAGTTCTGCATAAATACCAGTTAACTGCTCCATTATTAATGTTCCCACAGATATCGATAAACCCTATAATGTCAACATTGATTTCACAATATCTTCATAATATCTAAGTAATAAAAGTAATTTACATACAATAAACATGGAACACAGCAGTAAAATAAGGAAAACGAGATGTCGCAAAATCTGAGGATCATTATCTGTATCTGTTTCATTTTCTTCATCACAATCTCTCTGTAAATCATTATCTCTGCATGCTCCATTCGGACAACCATTTTGAAATTCACAGCCAATTCTAAAAAAATATTGTTTATAATTTGCAAATTTTTATTTACTTATTTCCATTTTTTATTAACTTACATAGGTGCATTAATTAATGGAGAAACTAAATCTTCCACATCTACTATATTTCTTTCATTATTTTCGACTGTAGTATTTTCTGTATTGTTTCTTATATGTTCATATGACATTGTGATGTGTCTTCTTTGATATCTCTGTTGTAACACCAAACAACCTAATGTCACTGTACAGCATAAAATAGTTATTAAAAAATTCGTGTATAAAAATATTATGTCCTCATATATAGTAACATAATATAATAATAATAATAATAATAATAATAATAATAATAATAATAATTTAAAATATAAATGTTGCTAAATGTTAAAAATATGGATTAATATCTCTTATTGAAAGTATTGTACCTATAAAGCAAAATATTAATATGAATGAAGATGCAGCAGCTTGAGTTCTGCTCAATTGAAAATTCGGATTTTTTAAATCAAATTCAGATGGAGTTTGTGTAACAATGCACATTATTGTCACCATTAAAAGTGGTATTCTGCAAATAAATTATTATATTATATAAATAAATATAGTAATATTTGTATTTAAATTAAAAACTAGTAAGAAAAACTCTTGCATCCATACCCCCATCCAATAGGATAAAACCATTTTTGAAGATTTTCAACAAAGGATAATGAACGTGAACTCAGAAATAGTAATGTTGCTGCAATTGCAGCCGTCCATATCCTGCTTGCATATACACCAGTGGTTATTAAAATGAACTGAATGTACCTATAATAATAAAACAATTGAAAACAAAATTTTACTTAATAGAAAATAATTATATGCAGTTTTTATTACCATAATGTTGATCGATTACCGCTTGGATCAAGTTTTGACCAAATAATCACACCGATCACTGCTGCGAGCTGAAAAATATATTTGTACATATGATATTAAACTAAGTATACATAGAAACATATTTTAATAATTTGTTACATATATACCTGCGCAATTACAAGACACAAAGTGCATCGATGAGTGACTTTATTATATCTTTTCCGTCCAAATCCAAGAAAACATATCAATAACCATATACAAGCTATTACTGATGCAACGCTTATATCAAAGGAAAAAGTATTTAGTTGTCGTGCATAATTAGCTGGTGTAATTCCAGCATAAACTGCGTTAACCACTTTAGCTGATACAAACATAAGTGGAGCAGAGAGAAACGTACAAGCTACCATCGCTGACGCGATTAGATCGATTTCGAGATTATATCGCAAAGTGAAAATAAATAAAGCTGGTGCTGTCGGGATAGTACCGTATAGAAAGCCGTAAGTACTCAAATTTCTCGTTTCCGTCAAGTTATCTCCGGCATTCAAGAGAATAATGGATTCTCTTATGACTAGAGGCAGAACTAGCAGCTTCACCGAGATCAATATACCCGGTATAACTAGCGCAGTACCTTTCAATTTGTGTATCTTTCCTACCATCATTGAGCCAAGAAGGAACAATGCGCTAGCGGAGAAAGCATTACCGAGTACTTCGAGAATTGCGGCTAGTAAGCGCGGCACGCTGTGACTAAATATAAGATTGCCTATAATGCCCAAGACTGTCATGAACAGTACTGGATTCAGTATGACACCTTTCACGATGGAATAAACCATGTTCCTACAATTTGTGTTCTCCTCCACGCGTCGCTTGCCTATTTCCAACAATACGAAACCTATCGGATTTAAAATGGCCAGCGATATAGGCGCCATCAGATATAGATATGCAGCATATTCTGGATGTGTTTTTCCATATAAAGCATCAACTAAAATGGCAATAATTAATATAAAGAAATATATTAGACAATATAAAAGTATGGAATTATGCATAAATATGATATGATAATTTTATTGTTCTCACTCATTGGATATCCAATAGCAAAATCATTGCTTTGAGTAGTAAATATTGCAAAGAGTGCAGCACGTCCAGGATTGGATGGCTTTTTAATTACTAATGAAACTGCGAGTACTGTAATGAACACACAGCTCTTAGCAAGCAGTACAGCGAGTAAAAATTTCCAATTAACCAAGGTGAAGTCAAGTTTTGCCAGAGACATGAAGATTAGCGATGGCAAAGCAAAAGTACCCACAAAAGTATTTAAGCCATTTGCTTCGGTTTTTGTCATCATACCAAATCTTCCCGCTAGATATCTGTGAAATACATATTCTCATTATTATTAACATAAAATCTTTAATTAATCATTTAATCTATGTATATTTAATATGTGAGAAAAATTAAGAACAATACTGCAGAGTCCAGGAAAGATTTAAGTATATATATTTAAATCCTTAATAATTTCTTATTTCATTAATCAGATAAACAATTAATAAATGCATTTTCTTACCCACATAGTATAATACCAAAGCATTGTATCAGTGCAAGATATAAATTATCTGTTGGTTCATCCTCAGTCTCTGTGTATTGATTTGTGTTCAAAGATAAAGATGTTGATAATTCTTGATTAATCTAAAATTAAAAAAAGGTATACAAGATAAGAAGTGTCTTATGTAATATAAATTTGCAGGCAGTGCAAAAAAAAAGCATTCATTTATTTTATATCTGTAACATATATACCATTTTTTCTACTATATCAATAAAATTATCATCTCTTTAACATATCGTAATTAATGTTGTAAAAGTGGGCCTCTTGTATAATAAACTCATATGAAGTTTTCATATTTCCATTAATATTAACAAAGAATATGCTGTTTTAAAGGTACACGAACAACCTATAATCACACAAGAATTTCTTCTATAATTTTAATACTTTAATATTTTTATTCTTTTACATTCTAATATAGATTTATCAGTAACATATGTTTAGAGAAAGGAAAATTGACAATTATGAAATATTATATATTTCAATATGTGTACATATGCAAAAATATAAAATTTATGTGAAACTGTAAAGTATTCTGCTGACAGAGAAAAAGTAAGTTTATTTCATTAGGCGATCATAACGATTTACGTTTTTGACAACTCGATCATATGTAATTTGACACTTGATAGCACGAATACCTAACTAAAATGTCACTGTATGTGAAAAATATCGATCAATCGGGATACATATTTTTCCGGTCTAAAAACACGCTAAAATAGCGGAAAGTTCCCGAGTGCCGGCGAACGTTACCTTAATATTAGCAACGAAAAATGAATAAAGATTGCTATCATTACGCTCAAGGACAAAGTCCGGCATAGCGTTAGCCATTCATGACACGCACATCACAGGTGATACCGCGCAGTCGCGAATATTGGCGGTCTCAGTAAATGCGCAAAATACATGGCGATTGGCTCTTCGCACGTCATATGGTCCGCTCTAAATAATCACGTGATCAGGTATAACATAGCTGAGTAAGTTTTTAAAACGTGACAGAGAGAAAATATATGATCTGTTATATTTATTTATTATTCTCTCTTTCTTTTACAATTTGTACATACATCCTAAATTCAAACGTATAGTATCGAGTAATTTTTACGACATATTTATACATTTCAATTATACAAAAATGTATGTATATATTTATCTTGTTTTTATCTTTTTAGACAAGAATATTTTATTAGATTATCGAAATACAAATTGAAACATATATCTCATCATTAAGTTATCTCTTTATATGTCGCTGCTAACAATTTATCTACATATATTTCATGTGTTCATATCTTTTTAATATATTATTCATCTTTGAAATTTTGATTTTTTAATTTGAATATATTATTGTCATCCGTTCACTTTAACTTTTTATAATTTTATCCTTCATTATATTACTGATGTTTTTTTATTTAAAAATGTAGCAATTTTCTGATTATATAAATGCTTCCATATATCACTCTTGCATCACGTTTTCATCTTTTTAAATAAATCCAGATATTATTCAATGTACATGTGTCTCTTGACATGTAATAACATATAATACACTCATCAAATCACACATATATATATATATATATATATATATATATATATATATATATATTTTGCAGTAAATGTATCAAAATAAAAACTATTCAATAACATGACACAAATGATGTAAATAACAAATATCATTAAAGTATCGTAAAGATATCTTAAAGACGTCTAATCTTTCAGATAAAGCGTAAGTGCGACTTTTCCTCTTCTAGAATACATACACACCACACACACACACACACACACACACACACACACACACACACACACACACACACACACACACACACACATATACATACTACTGCGTAAAAATATATTTAAATAAATTTTTGACGCAATATTCATTTAAATTCATTGCGCCAGTTATATGCAAAAATGTTTGAGTATATATATATATATATATATATATATATATACAGACTGAGAAAATAATTTGCATTTAACCAGCGCGTTTTGACATATGTTGACTCTTGCTGCTCTGAATATTTCTTTTCTCTAAATATATTTTCATTTGAAAAGAATTAGGTATTGTGTCATAAAAAAGCAAGAATTATAAAAAATTATCGTTATTTAGAAGCGTGTTAATAACACGTAACATTATATCAAACAATATCATGCTCACGTATATATATCATGTTATCTATTCGATGAAATTGCGCCGCAATTTTATAATTCAACGATATATTGCAAAACATATCATTTTTTCATACAGCTCTTTCCTTGTGCCACATAATTTCCAACAAGCACTTTTTCGCATTCTTCGGCCACGCCAATGCATGCTGTTATTCACGCTTACGTAAGCAGTTCGATGTATGTAATTGCAGTCCTATACGGATATTTATATACCAGAGGTGCTTCATTTGATTGCCGAAGTCGCATATCGCTGAGAATCTTGTATCCAGATTTCTTCAACGACATATAAATTCCGACTAATTTCTATTTATCGATGAAATATGCTCATCCTACGATAAGAGAAAAGAAAAATGTAAAAAAAAAAATTGTCTAGGATTAATAAAATCATTGAACGTGTATTGAAGGAAAGATATCCAACCATTTAGATTTTAGAAAAAGACTAATTCGAACATATTTTTTCCATATTGTTTTTTTTATCTTTGATAGATTTTAAGATGCTCAAACTTCAAATGAGAAAAAAAACCATTCTGCATAACAAAATATATTTATTCTATATATTTATTATGTACTACATTATGCATTACACCGATGTAAAGGATTTTAAATCGAAACTATTGGATGATACCAAATAGCGGAAATAAAAGTCTCGTTTCGTATTATGTTTACAAAAAAGATTGCGATGATTAATTATTAAATGTACATGTATGTATCTCTGTGGTGAACGGTAAATGCGTCACTATGACTATGCATGAATCATATAACTCCGGATGTGAAACACGGTACAAAGAACCGCTTTATCAATCAACAGATTTGCAATGAATGTCTCGAACAATCGTTCTTATTAGGTAACGAATACTGGGAAAATTCGGAAAGATTCTCAAATTAGTAATATTTTAAATAAATTTCTATACATTATCACTGATTGTACAATTTGCATATACACACGATTACAGGTAATGTCTTAATTTGGATAACTAGAGATGTTGATTATTCATAAGCAACTTTAAAATATATGTATAAAAGGGATGCGATAATGTAACAACAGAAATAAAGTCAGATTCTGTTAAATCTATCAATGTGGCGCGATGACTAACGCATAAATATTTCCGCACCGAACGCTTTACGCGCAAACTTATTTTGTTAGTTCTTGCGCAATATTACAAAAGAATGTCTCATCATTTGATTCTGACGCGCTAACATACGCGCTAGCTGTAATAAATACGTAAAGGGAAAATATGTTCTACGCAGTAGACGAAGGAGAGCGTGGCAATTGGTTCATATCCAATTCTCATGAGTGAATTGCGTTACTGCGCTGTTCGCTTTAATCGGGTCATACGATAATCACGTGAACGATAGCAAACATATATTTAACTGTTTGGAGAGGTCCGTGACATGGCTAGAATCTCGTCAAAATCAAGCAAAATTGTTTTGATACCATCGTTGAAATATCTAGGTATAGAACGAGCACATTGCAAACAATGCGATGATGGCTCCTTTCGCGACGTTCGAGTAAAAAATCAAAGTTTTAAAATACTATAGAAGAATTTGTAGTAAGAAACATGCCAACTGGCGAAACTTGCAGAGCCGTTCATCGCAGACGCGTTCGCCTCTTAATCTCGAATACAAGAGTATCCGATGATGAGTTATTCGCATAAAAAACTTGCGCAAGCAAACTCTTGTAATAATTTATGATTTTGGCAACTTCCGCAAAAACATTGCTTATAACGTATGAAACGTGTGAAAAGCGGCTGCGCTAATCGCGTGACGTTCAAGGTCTTTCGAAATAGCCGCTGACGACGAGAAAGACGCGCAAAGTAGAATGAAAACGCGAGGAATTACCCAATACGGGGTTTTTCCATCTCCGAAGGAGGCTAACCAAAACTACAAATAATATATTGATAATAAAAATTATTTAAAAAAAAAGGTGAACACTAATCTTGGATGAGTTTTAATCTCTTATAATATGCGGAGCTCTAAGCTATATTTTATTGTTCATTTTCTAGGTTTTATATCGATGCTGCTTTTTTAGTAATAAAATCTATC
Organism: Cataglyphis hispanica; assembly: GCF_021464435.1. Lineage (NCBI taxonomy): Eukaryota > Metazoa > Arthropoda > Insecta > Hymenoptera > Formicidae > Cataglyphis > Cataglyphis hispanica. The sequence continues at coordinate 8,715,874 of NC_065958.1, forward strand.
TCGCTTTCGCTCTCCGTTATTATTTCCGCTCTTCGTAGAAGCAACTGTCATCGGTGATTGTGACGTCACGAACATATGATACGGACAGCTGAGAAATAATTTCGAGAGGCACGACGCCATCGACCAATCATATTTAAGTCTGACCTCATTCCTTAATCACCATAAGCCAAAAACCTATCTTTCAAACCGATCATGAAATTATCCGCCGCTACGTAAAAAACTAGCTGAAGCTAAGTACTTCTTATATCTATACATATAAACGTAACATATGTACATGTATGAATAACAAAGAAAAAAGAGATATGTTTTTTTGTTACTGTAAACAATCTTTAAAATCTAAATAATTCTCCGAAATATCTTTAATCATACACTTGAGCGATATCTCGCAAACCACGCAAATTCTCGATCAATTTCATTATACGTAAGTATATTCCGAGAAAAAAGTAATTCATACATACTTATATACATAATTAGATTTTTATTTATTATGATTCTACATGGACTTTTTTCCGGTTAATTAAGGATAATTAAATCATTTTTTAATAAGTGTCTAATCGAAAAAATTTGCTCTTTGAAACAGTGCGAGTAAAAAAATCGAAAGATTCAACTATTAGTAGTAAACAAAAGGAACAAAAGATCGCAAACATCTTATCAGTGCGAGATAATTGCAAAAGTGTGTGATTTTATCGGTGAACTTGGATGAAGAACGATGGTATCGCGATCACGTGGAGAAACGCGCATACATAAGCACGCCACGATGAGGGAGCGGTGAAGCGGGGACGATTTACAGACAGGAGGAGAGAGGGAGGGGCGGATAGAGAGGGCCGCTGAGCAACGTATATAACCCTTACGTCCGCGTCCTACCTCTCAGTTCTACTTGGAGATCGGACACGTGAGTCTCCGGAACAAAGCTCGCGAAGAGAAGGTTTTTGTTTGTTTGGTGCGCTCGTTGTATGGGTAAGTGTTGATGAGAGAGACGCGCGAACGATACTCGATATCGAGATTGTGCGAGTCAAAAAAAATATCCAAATTACTGAGCTTATCGAGATTTGTATTTAAGAAAAACACGCGCGAATGTGCGTGACTTTCTGCTTTGAAAATCCTTTCCCTGCAAAAAAAAAAATTGTCACTTTTTTCCACGATCTTTTAAATCTACGAATCAATGATTTCGATCGATGATTTACGTCCATATGTAAGCGTTAATGAATTCGACAACACGGAAGAGTTTGAGAAAACAACTTGTCAACTAGTCTCTTATCGCGAATGAAAATATATACAAAGTCGTCGATGAGTTTCTTTCGATTAAAAGAAAAGTCCACGGTGATCTTTTCTCGCATTTTTTTCCTTTCTTTTCTTTTTTGACACTTGACGATCTTCGGACAGTATATTTTGACAGGCTGATCGTCTTTGCAAGCGATTATCTCCCGATTGTGATCGAACGCGAATGTTTTGGTAGAATGGCATCGCGGATCGCGACGGCGGAAAGAGCGCGGATAACAGATTGTCCCGTTCGGTTCGGTTCGGTTCGATTCGATTCGATTTTCTCTTGCTTTTTTATTCCCCTCTCGAAGAATCTTGGCGCGGCAAAGGACGAACGACGCAGCGCGTATTTAGCGGACGGAATCGCAGACGTGACGACGAAGGTCGCCAGTAGACACGTGGCACGCGCTACGTATCTATTTGGTCGTGTATGGTCGTGTATTGATTCACCACGCGCGTCCTCTGAACCTACATACCGCCATGTTGGATACCGAACCGATGATAAATTCAATCCGCCTCTCCGCACTAATTTCGCAGATCTTCACCGTGCTGATCCGTGTGCTCAAATAGCAGTGGACTTACGGTAATCACCTACGTAAATATAGTTATTTCTTTTTTACGCGAAATAGCCCGAGTAACTGAAAGAATTGACACCAATATCTCATTATGATGTGCGCGGTAGTGTTACGTCACGATTGAAATCTCTTATTTGTCTCTTATTTGTTTGTGTAAAAAATATTGCACGTTCTGTGTATATAATCTATCACATTACATTGCATCATAATCCAAAGCAGAATTAGAAATTGCGTTTCTGCAATTGGCAATATATTTTGATAGATTTTTGACAATTATACCGTGATAACGCATAAGGTCTACTCTATCCTTTACGCTTTTTACATTGTGTTAGTCTCTTTTCTTCGATTTCAATATTTATATATAAGTATTTCCAAAAAATATACCTCTTTAATCTTAAATACAGAAAATATAAGAGAAAATGCAACTGGGACAAAAATCCCTTACAAATAAATATATCATAAGCTATCGCTGAAAAGTCACACACTCACCATAGACTGCTTAATCTCTACCATTTCATTTTTATATTCATAAAAACTTGAATGTGTTTTGTAATATTTACGTATGCATGTAGAGCGAGAGAAGAGTAGAAAACACGGAGAGAGCCCTGTGGAGCCAATAAGCAGCTGCAGGGACGAGCATGGCTTTGTGCCAACGGTTGGTCGCTGGGGTAATGAATGGCCGAGTTGACTCGAGACGGCAGAGATATGGTGCCAGCCACAGGGGCAGGCACGCGGGCCCTGGATCAGGGGTGTTCCGCTACCCCTGCCGGTCTGGGCCCATTACGAGTCACCAGCCCTGACCGTTTCCACGGTCGAACAGTATGAGGAATTAGCGGGCAGCGTTGAACTTGAAACACAACGCTTATTGCGTGAGCATCGCTATGATACTATTGGTAATTTCCTCAGGTATGTAATGCAATTTCTCATCTCAATCATTATTCTTTATGTAATTAAAAATACAACTAGCAATATAACATAATAGGTTCTATAAGGACTATACTGCAAGCGGAGAGAAAACACTGGATCGATTTTACCGAAAATATCAGCCTCTAATAACACATGGACACCATACTTGCGTCGGTCTTGGATTTGAATTATTACATCGATTAACAGATTTGAACAAACGATTCCCAGGAATAGCGAGTGGCCTCTACTTAGTATCTTGTGAAGAAGTAAGTTTGAGATATTTATAAAAATAAAGATTATAATTAATACTTGAACAGAGATCTTATCGTGATTAAAAGCGCAAAATATTTTAAAACATCGACAAATCTATCGACAAAACTATAATGATGGATGATATAGTATGTTCAATGCTCTTGTATAATATTTTGAATCTTATCAATTAATTAGATTTTTTTTTCTTTTTTTAATGTTAACTTATGAGGAAAATCAATGTATTACAGACGATTGGTGATATCGCCGGTTATGTCGGCGGCCCACCAGCGGCAGATAGCGGCGAAAAGGAGCATGTATTAGTGTGCCTGAAAATCGAGATTAGCGGCCGTCGCGGCGTCATGCTGCTCGATCCCGGTTACCATGTTGCGCGCGTTATCACTGTGATGGCCGATAAGTTATACCCTCATACAGGCTGGTTCACGCAATCCGATGAACCGAATTGCAAGAAAGAGTACAACTATTGTCTATGCGCTGATGATCCTGATTATGTCGAATGGCATGAAAGAAAAATTCAACCTGGTGCCTTGGAGAGAATGCAAGTCGCTCTCATTTATGTGGCAAGGCCATATTTAACTGCCATTGACGTTACAGAGCGTAGAAACTTGGTTTATAATCGCAGAAGTCTCCTTGCCAGAGATACTAAGGGTCATGTTACTGCCGGCATATACTTCTCTGTTATACTAGACATGAACGACGCACAGACCTTCACAATTTTCTATCAGACTGGTAATGGGAAGAAGCGAGTCAAGATGGCATTTAATAAATTTTGCGATTCATATAAGGTATAATTTTTGATATTAATTAATATTAAGATCAATCAAAATTGTTTTGAAATGTAAGAATGACAAAATTTATCCTTTATCGTAGATAAGTTCTAACGCCGAGGAAATGGAGATATTAGCGGAATGTGCACGACAACTTAACATTTCGCAAGATGCTTTGAAGGACATACTCTTTGCTCTAGCTTCAATCATGAGCGATTCGTCATTTGTGGCGCAACTATTGGCTATTAATGCGAGAATCAACACTTTAGCAGAAGCAAATTAACAGAAAAAGGTTACTCTACCCAATATAGCGTCACAACATTATGTTTCATTATTTTTTGGCCAGCTTTCCTTTTATGTTATTTTTCTTTTATATATCGTATGTTTTTAATATTTATTATTTGTTTTTCTACTTATAGCTACTTATAATTATATTTTATTACAATATTTGTATATCTGTAAATATACAAATGAGTCATGTAATCTTGTAAAGTATTTGCAACTTGGAAAAAATATTTTGGGCAACAATTTTACTGTAATACTTTTACACACATAGATTAACAAATTGATTTAAATGTAAACAGTTATTTAAATTAATTAAAAAAGAAAAAACAATTATACAAATTGTTTATTGTACATTGTTGTGTATCTATACACAAAAATACAATTACCGAAATTTTAATTTATTATAAAATTATTAATCATCAATTCTATAAATGATGTATCTCGTTTGAACATACATGACTCAAAGTTGTATATAATAAATTGTTTTCTCATGACTCGAAAAAAATTTTCAACATTTTTGCCACAATATTGTATTTTATTTACATATACATTTCAATGAAAACATTAACATATGCGATCAACTGGCATGTTTATAAAGTATACATATATGATTTTAGTTTAATAATTTTATATTTGTTTCTTTTACTTAGATATGGGCGCAAAGCTTATAATCATTTTATGTTAAGATACATTTAAAGGATTTTCAAATATTTCGCTTTTTTATATTTTACTTGAATACACGAATAAACTTTCATATGCAATATGCTCATATATTAGCATTCTATGCTAATAGATCAGTGTGATAATATTTTCATTGAGTAACTGAATTAAAACAAATTTGTAGATTACTATATATATTTATGTAGGTGGGACTGCACTAAAATTGTATTGGTACAAGGGATAATTTTGTTTTGTCATTTCTTGTTTAGAATAATATACTATGTATGTATATCTTTTAATTGTGAACAGTGAATTTGACTTTATTTGAATAAATCATTTTTGATGAACAAGATTATATCGATAATACTCGATCTCGATAAATGTAATAAATAAATTTATGGAGATCTTACATTTCTCCAATGAAAAGTTTGTTATGCAAATGAAAAGTTGATTATACAGGACATTTAAGATCTAGAACATATTTGAAACAAGAAATTATTTATTTCCTTTTTTTTATATTTTTGAATATTCGATGATAAATTGGATGGTCAATACGGATGTAATATATCTTGATTACATAAATTTCAGTCCACATTTAAACTACATTTTTTATATATCAAATCTCAAAAATTAAATTAACAAAACTTTATAACTCCATAAATATTATTGTACTTCTTAAACGGAATTGTATTTTTTATCCCTATATTTTTCCATACATCTTCGACATATCTAATAAACATAACATTTAAAAAAAAAATAGAATACTTTGAAGAAAAAAAATGTTACATAATCTCCTTTAATATTTTTATAAACAAAAGAAAAATGTTATATTTTTTTAAATTTTTATAATGAAACAACTAAGATTAACATTTACACACAAATCTATTTGAATAAATTATTCATACATAAAATAAAGAACTTTATTGCAACTATTTAAATGATTATACACACACACACACACACACATATATATATATGTATATGTATATATATATCAAAATATTAATATTTTACCTGGGGGAAAAAAAAAAAAGAGAGAGAGAGAAAACTGCAGAAAAGAAAAAAAATGGAAAATTTTCTACAAATGTTAATAATTACGAAAAATCAATATGTATATTCCTAGTCTGTTTAATTTAAACTTCGTTACATGAGATTTTATTATAGGTATGTTGCAGATAAAATGTATTGCAGATAATAGGTTGAGATATTCTAGTCGTCACTATCGGATACAGCTTGGTGACGCTTATTACTAACTTGTCTATCTGGTTTGTGCTCGCGTTTTCGGGACCCTGATGCAGACGGTGATGCTGATAACACTTCAGCTCTCGAAGACGTTGCAGATTCTGGAGGCTTGAAGCTATAAACAAATTAACATCTTTATATTTTTACATAAAAATAGGAGAAGGACAAGTCTAAAAAGGAAGATGAAGCATAAATACTTTACAATAGAATTATTATTAAAAATTGTACAACTTATTGCAATAGAAAGAAAATGCAAGCTGAATAAGCAAATCATGCTTTTCTCTTATAATAGGATAAAACTGCTATTATATATCCTGCCAATTACATTTTTGCTTAAAGATAAGGGATATATACATATATTCTTATATAAGCGATAATACATGTATGTTTGCAAGCTAATATGAGAAAAGCGCAGCATTTGTTACAACTATTCATTAACATTGGAAAATATTTAGTAATAAGACATGTCATATATATTATTTCGGATTATGATTGATATAAGGTATATACAAGAAATTTAATAGCAATACATACAACTATTATTATTTTTAATTAATTTATTTTATTTAATTAATGTCAATTAATTATACTATTAACGACAAATATCACCATTGAATTTGAATCATTCTATAATTTAATGGTAAAAAAAAATTGCATTAACGCATAACACCTAACATTTTCTTCTAGTCTATTGTATAATAGAATTATTTGTTTTCATTCCAAAAGTTGTGTGTGATATACATATATACATCCTAATATTAAAGATACTAATTAAAATATGTTAAACAATTTGTAATAATAGATTAGTACCAAAAGTAAAATTGAAACGAACAAAACAAATAATAAATAATAGAACAAAAGGCAACGTACTTACGTTGCGCAAGTGTCACTGCTGTATATATTATGCTTTTAACTTATTAATATTTGCGGCTGTACCTGTAATACACACACAAGATAGTACATTCTATATCAATCTTATCAGAGTTATTACAATACAAATTATGCATTCCATATATGACACACTGCAATCTAAATATGATTAAAACCACAATATTGATGGCGTACAATAAAATAAAACTAAAAACAAAGATGTTAAATAATTAAAATCTTGCATACTGTAATAATATGAATATCTCGTTGGAAATTATATGAAATTTATGAAAATCTCATGAAATTGTGAAACAAGATTAATAATATTCTTAAAAAAGATTAACAAATTGACTTAGAACTTAAAGCATAATTTTAAAAAAATTATACTTTTAAAAATGATATCTATAAAATCTATATAAATATCTATTACACTTATGAAATTTAGTTGCAAAAGATACGATGTTGCTCACATACATTAATAAAATAATAATAAAATATATATAAATAATTATTAGTCACATAGAGCACTGTTATCATTTATCTACATATAAGCATTGCAATGCATTTTTTTTCTTAATTTTAGGTGATAATGTATATACTGAAAGACGGATGGAAGACAGATTTTTGATCTTTAAATTAAATTAAAGTAAATTGCTTATTTTCGCTTTTTTTAAAACATGCTTTCAAAGACAGAAATTGCAAGTTTTAATCTTAAAACCAGCAAGTTATAATGGCAGAAATGGATAGAAATTAAACTTACCGTGTAGAAGGAGAAGTAGTATTTTTTACTTTGGAAGGATTTAAGGCCCTTATAGCACGTCTAGTACTGGGTATCCATCTCGTACCTTTATTAGAATGTCGACTACAAAAGCATATGACAACAAAACCAATATAAACAAAGTGTATAAACAAAGAAAACTAGAAAAATACTCGAACAGAAGAATAAGTAATAATACAATGATATAATAAAGATACCGTATGAAATGAATATTTATAAATCATAATCACATTGATTTTTTTTCTATATCAGTATTTGTTTATTAATCATCTTATTTCTCTCATTCGCGATAACAAAAGAACTACTCAATAATAAATAAAAGATAATTTCTTTAAAATATAAAATATAATTTATTTAATTTAGTTTGTTTGAAGAGATAGAGATTTTATTTTTCTTATAAATTAAAAAAATTTTCTCTCTATGCTGTATAAAATAAAAGTATTTATATATATATATATATATATATATATATATATAAGAGAAAAAAAATTTGTAAAAATAAATGTTGCGATATAAAAACATTGATGCTCTTATAATACATATTAAAAAGCAAACATGCATAAATTTATTTCAAAGCTGCGTACACAGAAAAAGAAAATGGAAATGTACAAAGTGGAAAGCACATGATTAAATGACAAAATTCTACTTCTACTTATTATATTCTAGTGTGTGTATCTCCTATTTTTTATCTACTATGCAAATGTCAAATTTGCCAATGTAAGTATTGTCAAGAGTTTAAAGAATTATTTTCAAAGCTAATAATTCAATAAACAAAATTGACATTATAAGATTTAAAAAAATTTGACAATATATAATATAATGTATTAACAACATGTAAAACAAAAAAGCTTATTAAGACATCCAGCTTATTAAAATCCAGTTATTCCAAATTAATCTATCTTTATAAATGCATAAAATAGATAAAAATAATTTTTGATTACACTAGTTTTTTCCTTCAGGATGTGAAAAATAATATTCTGCGCATGTCAATACGAAAGATATATAATATTAAATAGTAAAAATATGTAAACATGAATAAAGTAAAAATGTTATATTAAAATATATATATATATATATATATATATATATATATATATATATATATATCATACAATCTATTAATTACCAATGCAATGAAAATAAATGTTCGGTATTCTTACCTTAAGAGAATATATATACATAGTGTCCCAAAGCACCTTTGACAACGCTCGAGAGCAGATAGAGCACAATAAACTGAACAGAAAAGTCCTATTTGTTTCCTATTATTTGTTTTTTATAATGCTTATTAAAAGAATTATTAATGAATAAAATTTGGCTAATCAGCGTCCACTTTTAGTCGGACACACGTCAGTGAGCCGCGCGCTTGATAATGATGTGCCGTCGTAATAGTAGAACGCTCACACATACTATTAGGCGCGCATCTCACCGATGTGATCAGATTTTACTTAATAATAACTGCTATTAAGCATTATAGACAAAAAATAATAAAAGACTTCTGTTCAGTTTACTGTGCTTTACCCGCTCACGAGCGTTGTCATAGGGGCTTTGGGACACTCTATATATAATATTATTTGTTTCATAAGAATTCTCTCCATATATTCTTGTGTTTTGAATTTAAAAAACTAACCTTGCTGATGGATCTGTAATAGATGGTAAGGCCAACTGTCTTGGCTCTGGTCGATGCCTGCTGTTACTGGCAACTCTAGCTGAATTTCCATTATCAATTGCACCAGTACGTACCCGCCGCGTACGTGATTCCCATTCGCGATTAAAAGTCTCGGCTTCATCTATAATAAATACACAAATATATATACTTTGTAGAATAAAAAGATATTTCTCCCCGTGCCCCTTTCTCTCTCTCACTATATATATAATTTTTAAGACAAGAAAATTACCTTCATCAAGATTGATAAATTCCTGTCGTTCTTCCTCCTCACCATGCATGTTACGTTCCCTTTCAAGGATATGTGCCCTTTCACCTATGTGATGGCCAATAGCCATTTTCCTTGTTCCAGTACGAGAATCACTTACGGTCTGTTTAGTTTCTTTTATGCCACCAGGTGCCATTCTAGTAGACATGGTTTCCTGATAAACTTGTGGACGCCCATCGGGACCATTGGACATAGTCATAACAGATTGGCTCATAAACGAATGACAATTTCCATCAGTTGCCATGTTGTTCTAAAAATTGATTATAGTAAAACAATTTTAAAACTGTGTTCATGATTATTATTATTTTGCCAATGGTGAATGTTAATTTGATATCTAAAATTATACTTACAAAACCAAATCTTCCAAAATGTGGATCAAACAAGGAGACTGACATATCATTTTGAGATCCTCTACCATGATGAAGCATGAGAGCATTTTGCCCCATCATCTCAAATGGATTATGGAACATAGAGTTCATCATGCTGTTCATCTGCCTCATGGTATGCATGGAAGATCTGTTGATCATAAATTATAGTTCCAAAATTCATACTTTTGCTTTCAGATTTTTTAAATTGAATATAAATAACATAATAATTTATATTATCTTAAAAACATATCAATGTTATCAAGACAAAGATACAAAAAAAAAAAAAAAATGATGTAACATAGACCGATTACTATAGAAACCTTTACTTGATATTGATTATATTTATAAAAATTAAAAAAAAGTTAATAAATTATTTTGACATCATATAGTCTTTAATAATATATGTATATAATTCTCTATTAATAATATTGTTATTATTTATTAAGAATTATGTTATTAAAATGCTACATGTTATATTTTTTAAATAATGATTTTTCTTCTCTTTTTTGCAAATTTCAGTGCAAATTATACAAAAGTAATTACAATTACAATATATGTTTCATTAACTCAAATCACAAAGCAGTCCATTTAAAAAATTGATATAATTTCTCTTTACTTCAGTAGTTATTTTGTAGAAAAATATATTTCCTCAAATATAAGAAAATATATCTCTTTATATAGTATCTCTTGTTACATCTTGATTGACTACACATTGATTTAAGATACAGATTAATAAAAAATTTTCAATTTAAATAAGAGAAAGCTATATACAAATACAGGAATAAATATTTTGATTAATTTAATGTTTTCAAATATATATATATATATATATATATATATATATATATATATATATATATATTTGATATATTTATATATTTATCATATTATATATTTATTTAATAAAAAATGTGTTTGTAGAATATCTTCTTATATAATAAATATCTAAAGCATCTTTCATAATTATTTACAAAAACATTGCAGGTGCATTGTGACATAAAGTATTCATAACAAATTGTCAGTTGAAGCTAAAATCACCTCATGTTTCTCTTCTTCTATGACAAAAAAATCGATTAAACGGTTATGATATTTGATAAAAATTAAAAGAAAAAAGCAAAATATGTTTAGCTTTATGAGACACGCAATCTCTATTTCGTACAAATAATAATAATCTCTTTGATTAAAAAAATGTAAGATACATCTTTGATAAAAATAATTAAAAATTTATTGTCAAGCAAGATAAATCATAAATATATATTTGTGTCTCTTTTTCTCTCTTTTTGACAGATTCACCGCGACCATTGCTCTCCAAATGGGGGGAGAGGAGAGAGGAGAGAGAGAGAGAGAGAGAGAGAGAGAGAGAGAGAGAGAGAGAGAGGGTGGAAGGGCGGGAGGGGAGGGGGAGAAGGGAAGAGAAACCACACAACCTCTAGAATATTATATATACATGTATATATCTAGTAGAAATCGCAATAAAACTTACCCGAAAATATTGAAAATATCATCATCGCCCATAAATGACCTGAACAAAGACATGTTGCCGGATATCCTGGAGAACTCGTGCTCGAGATTGGAAAAATTCACTTTAACGATCGATAGAAAGTAGATTTTCCACTATGCGTTGCACGTACGAAAACGACTGAATGTTGCAACGAACAAGAATACCTTCCCCGTTTGCGGAAATTTCCAGAACTGTCCAGGACTGATTCGCGCAAGTGTGATGTGTGATACATCATGTGTCATATTACATCTAGGTAGTATTCGAAAATCTACCCGAAAATGAAGCATCTTTTGATTGACCAATCAGGACATAAGGAGCAAAAACTTCTTTGTCCTGATTGGTCAATAGATTTGTCGCGTTACTTACACTTTCCACATTCGGGTAATGTAGATAACATCAAACGGAACGATATACGTATGCCCCTCGCTATATTCTTTTTTCTATGGCAATCGCATATAAGCGAAAAAAGCACGTTAATTAGGCAGAATGATGGATCTTCCGAAGAACTTATTCGTCGCACGGGAAAAGAATTTTATTAAACACAATATCCTTCGCGTAAAACGTTCCTATCCTGCAGAACCCAAACAACGATTCGTCGATACTCGTTATGGCAACACGCATGATTTAAAAAGCAGCGGATTGCTTCCAATTTATGTGCACAAAAAAGTACGAGTGTATATTTTGCATGTATATGAAAAAAAATCACTTCTACTTTAGTTTCGTTTTAGCTTTTTATACTTCTTTCGCTGTTTCTTCACACACAGTACAATTATTTTATCTCGACATTATTTTGAAAGTCAATTTTTCTTCAGAATTATGGAAAAGTACCGAAATTTGTTGCGGTGAAAGCCGATGTAAGCGTAGAAACTGAAACTATCAAACAACGTGATTTTGATGAAAATAAGATGTCAAAAATATCTTCATGTCGATACATTGATAAAGAGGAACGGAAAGTATTATTAGACGTAGGTATAGGTATATAATTATAATTAGACCTTTGTGTGTATGTAACCTTGCAGTGTTTCGATTAGTTTGGGCGAAGGTAATCGTACGTTCGTTTGTGCATTCGGAAATAGGGTATGAAGAAAAAATGGGAGGAAATGATGAAACAATTCCAAAGATTGCCATTTCTTTCCGACACTTTACCAAAAGCGCAAAAGAAAGCAAAGATGGAGCGTGAATTACAACAACTCGAAAAAGATATAGCAACTATCGAGCAACATCCTCATATATACGTTTATGACAACAACGTATAATGTCAAATATATTATGCAAAATATTATACGCATATATCTCTCTATCCTCGTATCAAATTTTACAAATAGAATATTTTTAGGCACAATTTCTTATATGGATTATATCATGACAATATTATTTTACATTATAGATTATATTTAATATAAAAAATATAGAAAATTGACGCATAATGAGTATAAAGATCATATTTTTATTTATAAACTTGAGAAATAAAATTGGACTGGCTCTGTAAAGTATGTGTATCTATTTATATATATTGTTATACAACGATGGAAAGATATATATATATATATATATATATATATATATATATATATATATATATAAATATATGTATATAGGATTAAAATACAAACTTGATTGTTGAATGAGGCGCGCGTTGTTGCAAATATCATCATTAGAGAAAAGAAATATTAGGGCCTGTTTTTTATAGCTGAACTGGCTGGACTATAGTTTAAAGTTTATCTTTTTCTCCCCATAGAGAAAGATAAGCTTTGAACTAGTGCAGTTAGTTCAGCTATAAAAAACAGATTCATAATTTAACAAAAGATATTAACATACTGGACAAATAAGAAATGAGACTGTATAAATATGTACAGATTTTTGTGTGAACAAAAATGAATTTATAATATTGTCTATTAAACTTTGTCTAAACGAATAAAATGTTTCAGTCTTTATTATTATTCACTATTGTTGCTTAATTTTTCGCGGATTTGTACACTGTAATGTTTATATTTTTTAAATTTTCAAACTTCAAGCATTAAAAAATGTTTCTCCGTTGGACGCTATGGAAATTTCAAAGCGTTTGATTAGCCAATCAGAGCAAAGAACTGAGTTCTTGCCTCTAGTCATGAAACAAGAGATTGACAGAGAAGCGTGATTTCATAGTGAACAGTAAGCCAAGCATATATGTATAATACATTACGATATATCAACCTCTCGCTTCCACAATTCGTGTACTTGACGCAATGTGCATGCGCTGTTATACGTAGGCCATATATATAATACTATTGACTCAACGAAATTCGCGCATGCGCATTGTATCAAGTACGCAAATTGTGGAAGCGAGAGGTTGATATATGTCTGCACCGTAATATTTTTGCTTATTGGGAAGATACGTAACTAGCAAAATAGTAATATTACATATATATATAGCCCAGATCTGCAATAGGTGTAGTAAGCCGTAAAAAATTATCAATAACAATTGATTGTTTTCACATTTGACTGTAATTGATCAATTTCTTATGTTATATAATTATTCTTGAGGCTTACTGCACCTATTGTGGATCCGAGCTAACATTTCCTATCCAAATGGATTTGCATACTTGTATAACATAAGTATAATGGCGTTTTCGAATGGACGGGTTAATCCAACCCGGATCAATTAATCACTATATTTCACTATGAATTCAAATCTTTGATTGGCAGAGACAATGCAATGACGTCTGTAATCGTTCTCAGAGCGATTAAACCTGCTACATTCGAAAACGCCATAAGGAAATCGATTAGTGCATAAGGAAATGGACCAATCGATTTTCTTATGCTTATGTTTATGCAACTATGCAAATTCGTCTGGATAGGCCTTTAAAAATGGGATTACAATGTTCGTTCGCAACAAACGATAATTGACCAGCACAGAAAAACAAGCAAAACGTTGATAGTCGATACGCTCGCAGCTCGCACTCTCGCAGTAACTCACAGCATCTCTTTACAGCAATTGTGTCATTATCTTCACTGAACTTATTCACTAGAAAATATTGCCATTTTCGAAGAATTTTTTCGACAGATTTTCATAAAGCTAGTTCAAAATGGTAATCAAATATATATCATATAGATATATACGAGTCGGCATAATTTTCCAGTAATCGCAAACCTATGTCTTGTTCTTTTTTTTTTATATTTTTTTTACATAACCCGCGCGATTCTCTTACAAAAGTTTTGGAGCAATTTATTTATAAAATCATACAAATATATAAACAAAGCATTCTTAAAAATCATTTATATTGCAGGGTAATGAAAGTTCGCTGCCTATGGAACTTTGTTCAAACTGTAAGTTATAAACAAATATTTTGATTTGAAATATCTTAAAGTAATCTGATCTTTTTTTGTATTACCATGTTTTATATTTGTGATGTTCAAATAAATAATTATTTTTATATTAGAATATAAAAATATATGGCATCTGTGCTTTACATATACATATAATTCGATCTTTAAAAATTTTATATATATATATATACATACACATTGATAGCTTTTTATAAATCTTTAAAATTTATACACATATTTTATATTAAATATTGATGCTCTAGTTGACGTAGATGAGATTAGAAGATTGGGAAAACGATTTCGAAAACTAGATTTGGATAATAGCGGAGCTCTTAGCATCGATGAATTTATGTCTTTACCCGAATTACAACAAAATCCATTGGTGCAACGTGTTATTGACATATTTGACGCTGATGGTAATGGAGAAGTAGATTTTAAAGAGTTTATTCATGGAGTATCTCAATTCAGTGTTAAGGTAGCATTTCTCTTTTTAAATAGTGACTGTTATATATACAAATGGTTATATAAAATACTAATATGTAGGGTGACAAAGAAAGCAAGTTACGTTTTGCATTTAGAATTTATGACATGGATAATGATGGCTATATAAGCAATGGAGAGCTTTTTCAAGTCTTAAAAATGATGGTAGGTAATAATTTGAAAGATACGCAATTGCAGCAAATTGTCGACAAGACAATATTGTTTGCTGATAAAGATGAAGATGGCAGGATTAGTTTTGAAGAATTTTGTTCCGTGAGTAATATACATTCATTCTTCTTTTACATCATATATACAATATATTATATACTATACAATTGTTCTTTAGGTTGTTGGTAATACAGATATTCATAAGAAAATGGTGGTTGATGTTTAAGTGATCCAAGTGTGAGAAAAACACTTAATTTACGAAATATATATTAATTAAAATATTTCCATAAATTAATAATCTATTATAACAATAGATTTATGGGATAGTTCTAACAAAGATCTGTTTAAAGTGAACTTATACAATTATTGTTCATAAGCCTTTTATCATTACAAGTCTATCCAAACAAAATTTATACAATATATCAAACTAGTACAGTGCACGAATATTAGATAATTATAATACAGGTTTGTTTTGGTGTCGTGCCCCGTTAAAGATATTGTAGAACAATTTAAATTATCTTGTATGTTCCTTTAAATACAAAGATCAAGAATGCAATCTTAAATAATTAAAGCTTCTAACTAACATCTCGAGTCTAACGCTACATGTGATTTTTAAGATTTTCTTCAGAAACTTATAGAAAAATATGTTTCCAACGCTATAAATAATTTAAACATAAATGCAGTTAATTAATATCTTTCTTTTAATGAAAAAGCACGAAAATAAATCAAATCTTGCATTATTAATAAAATCACCATACCATCATTTATCATATTTCTATCATAGTTACAAAAAAATTATTGTTAATATTATCCTTAACGACGTTAATATCGTTAATATACTGAATAATTTCGACCAGAATCCTTAAGGATATTATTATTTTAAATGCTATTCATATTTTAAAGGAAAGTTGTAAAAGATAATCTTTCCCCCCCCCCTCTCTCCAGCATTAATATATATTATATTTATAAGAAACACTTTCAAATTGTGCATTCGCAAGATACACTACAATTTATGGAATTACAAAGAAGATTTTAACTTTATTAAATCACAGATCTATTCGATTAGCCTTTGTGTATAAGACTTATGTGTATAAACTATGTGTATTGACATTGGATGTTTGTAATTTTCGAATGTGCGATTTATTTATTTAGATAATTATTTATTACATATATATATGATTAGTAGAACACACACAATAATTTATCATATCAAGATATATTAAGATATTTATAATATATATATAAGTTTATTTTACCACTGTTAATTGTTTCTATGTATACTCACATGTTATACGATCTTATCATATGTCTAATTAAAGTTTAAAATTGTGAAATATATATATTGAGATTAATCTGTATACATATCTGTATACATATATATATATATATATATATATATATATATATATATATATATATAAAACCCTGTGTGTGTATGTATATATATAAAATGCATATATAATTTTTGAGATATGTATGCAGAATCAATTTTTTCTTCTATTTAAATTAAATTTAATAATATTCATTCCATGAAAACATTTTTCACATAAAAGTAAGTTTTTGTTATTTGACTTCAAATTATAATCCATTTTTTTATAGATCTATTTTTCGAGGCAATTGCTCTTTTTTTCTTCTTTATGCTTTTTTTATTATTATTTTTGATCGATTTACAATGACGTCACAAGTGCAGCGTTTGAATGCGCAAAGATACAAGATTAATCTGCAATTAATTTGTGCCATTTTGAAATAAAATTAACATAGGAGCTATTTATAATTTATATGATTGCATAATATATATATATGTACATGCAAATAAATAAAATTTAATTTTTGCATTAGCACGCAATTTTTCTGCATCCGTGTGTGGTATGTGCGCGTGCGCGACTATACATCTCCATATTCTCCATGTGATTAATCTTATAGCGTTTTCAAATTAACCAATTAATCCAACCCGGATCGTTATATTTTACTATGAATTCAAGTCTTTTATTGGCACAGACGATGCAATGACGTCATTAATCGCTCTGCGAGCGATTAAATCTGTTACATTCGAAAACGCTATGAATTCGCGGATCTCTTTTACTACACCTAGTGTAGATCCAGCCTAGATAATGAAGAATATTGGAAAGAAGGCTTTCTTTTTCACGATGACCCGGTGGCGGTGATCAGTTGGAGATTGCGACGCATCAATTGGCAGTGTTGGCACTACTGTCATTCTTCTTCTCCCTTCTTGCCGCTTGCCGTAGTTCTCATTGTTGCTGTTTTGTGGCCGGTGTGTTTGCTAGTTTACATTTTTGGTTGTTTCTCTCAAGTAGAGCATTTCTTTTCGAAATTTGTCGAATTTTACGCAGCGAATTTCATCAACGGATAATCGAGATAATTGAGAGAAAACAAAGGAGATTTATCGGAGGAGGTTGTCGGCGGCGGCGGAGAAGATGGAAAATTTGGAGGAGTGGTTGCAAGCGCTCGACGAGTTCCAGAAGATACGTCCCACAGTGATTCCACAAGAGCTGGAGGATTATTTATGTTGGGTCGCTAAGACGGGCGATCCCGTTTACCAATGGCCATTGATCAAAACGCTCTTCAGGGAGAAGCTTACTCGTGTAATGACAGATTTTTACGAGAACTGTCCCAATTTAGAATTCACGACCTGTCCTAACGTAGAACACTTCAATTATGACGCTATGAAAAGCAATCTTCTGGAGAGATTAGAGTCATTCGCTAACGCACCGTTCACCGTTCAGCGGATATGCGAGTTACTGACGTCGCCGCGTAAGGAGTACAATCGCGTGGATAAATTTATGCGCGCCATCGAGAAGAACATCTTAGTGGTTTCGACGCGCGAACCAGGCCCTATAGCTAGACGCGGTGAAACGGGAGACGGTATGGTGAACGGATCCGTCGAGGAGGACACAGCCTCGATTACGCAGCAGCAACCATCGCTACCACCACCTTCACCCTCGCCCTCACCCTCGCCATCACCCTCGCCATCACCATCGCCATCGCCATCCCTGTCGCCCTCGTCGTCGCCATCCTTGTGCTCATCACAGTCACAGCTATCATCATCGTCACCACCGTCATCGCAGCCGCAGCAAACGACTCAACCGGTACAACCGACTTCTCAAGATGTCGAGATGGAATATTGGGAGAAGGATTGTACCTCGACTGTCACCATCAGCGTACACACTGTTGCTGAAACTGAACCGCCCCTTCTACACAATGATGTACCAATTGCTGCTTCTCCATTGACTAAAAGCGTATTTATCGCGGACGAGACTGCCCGAGAGAAGCTAGAACAAGCCTCCTCTAGAACAGAAATTCCCACGTCTAATTATATTTCTGCCACTTCAGAGTTTTCCTCCGTGTCAAATTTAACTTTGCAGTCACACGAACCGGCATCTCCAAACACATCTACTGTTCCGATCGTGCAAAATCTACCAGCTGTTGAAACGGTGATCAATGACAAGATCACCAGTGACTCGTCTGTTACTGATATAGCAGAGGTAATTATGAACGAGGACACTAACTCTCAATCTAATTTAGATATGGAAAATGAGGAAATTGAAGCAGCGACAACAGCGAGTTCTACTGCGACGACAACAACAACGACGACGACGACGACGACGGCGGCGGCGGCAGCGGCGACGCCGACGACGCCGACGACGCCGACGACGACGACGACGACGACGACGACGGCGACGACGATGACGACGATGACGACGATGACGACGATGACGACGACGACGACGACGACGACGACGACGACGACGACGACAGCGGCAACGGTGGCAATAGCGACAACAACAGCAGCAACATCGACGACATCGGCGACGGCAACGGCAACGACAGTGACCGTGGTGGCAACGGTAATACCCTTAACGACAGATACTACGCGAAATTTACAAGCTGCTTTCCAAGCAAAACGTTTTGAATCTGATAGCGATAACAAGTGTTTGGATAGTAAAACCGATGAGAAAGGATCAATTCCATCGACGATAATCAGCGTAGACGAGGAAGGAGTTGGGCATTCCATGAAAAACGAAGAAACGACGTTGAGCAAATTGAATTCCGAATGTATGGATTCAAATGAAATGTCTTGTATTGAAAATAGATTAACCGAAAATTTAGTACAAACGGACATTGATATGAGATCCGACACTTTGGCAAATAATACCGAAAATGTAAATGCCAAAGAAATAATTTTAAATAAATCAGAGAAAGAGAATACATCGATTCTCGAAGATACAGACAAAGAAAATTTGTGTTCCAAGAGCGGCGACGAGATAAAAACGGCAATATTCATCGAATCTAAACTTGAAGAAAAAGAGAGTACAATTACATCCGACAAATGTATAAGCGCAGTCATTGTATCTAATAATGAAACATTATATAAACCAGAGAAAACTGAGATGTGCTCTAAAGAAATGTCTGCGATGATTTCTTCCAAGGAAAGTTTTATACATGACCAATTCATAAGCCAAAAAGCTGAGAATACACAAGTAACGGATAATGTTATAGAAGCAGTTCCTAGAGTAGCATCTCCCAATAGTAATGATAATGATCAAGAAGTAGAGGTTCCTGAATTTAGCACGGATAATTTAAAAGTTATGGAAATTTCCAATGACAAGACTATTCTTGTCGAACCTATGATATCACTTCCAATAAATACAATGGAAAAACCTAAAGAGGCAACATCTGTAATTGAAAAATTGGTTCCTGTTTCACCTATTATCGAGATGACAGAAAACTCTGATAATATCAGTTGTCGATCTTTGAAAGATGAAAAGTTAACAGAAATACAAGATGATAACTTAACAAATGCACAAGATAATAAAGCAACAATGTGTATTACAACAAAAGAAAACCAATCTTCTGTAATAGAAAGTGTAATTTGTATAAAGGAACACGAATCTACAGAATTAATGGAAATTGACGACGAAGAATCACTATCGACGTTTCAACAGGATGAACCTATGGAGCAGGAAACAATGGAGGAGTTGTCAAAAAGTTAATCCTAACTTATCTAATCAATTGCTGTTTTTCTCTGTTCAACATTTGATATCTATTTTTTTGGATAGATATCGAAATAAGAGCCAACACATAAGTATCTTTGCGCATAAACAAGCTCCTTGTGCGTGGTATACATATAATTTCTACCTTCTACAACCGTTAATTATTAATTATATGTGAAATTTAAATTATGAGTAAATATTAAGTAGCTCTCAATGAAGTTCTCTCGACTGAATAGCTCCGGCATTCACTCTTATAAAGAGATTTATTGAAATGAATTTTCTAACTCTTAAAAAAAAAAGAACACTGCCTACTCCCAAAAGATTGTAATACTGAAAAACCGCTTGTGTAAAGAAGCCAGATTTGGTAAACATTTCAATATGAATTTATACAGATACCGTAAATATCTGCTTAGAATAAGGTTGTGCCTATAAATATTATGTATATTGTGTATTGCACAAGTATATTTAATAAATAAATTTTTAAATAACGTGCGTAAAATCAGTACCACAGATTCGAGGAACATCACGCGACCGAAGTAAACGAAACGTAGCGTCGTTTGTGTAATCACAGCCTTATACTAAGTTTCGATTAAATCTCGAAATATTTACATCTCGGAATTTAAAATAGGCTAATTCCGAAAATATATTCGAGATTGATAAAAAATATACTCCTTACAAACCTTTCTATACTGCGCAACAGCATTTGGAGATGTTAAAGCAGTGTTGCTTCGAAAAAATATGTATTAAAACTTTGATTGAACTAATTTAAGATCAATATTTCACGAATGTATCGCCTATAACTGAAGAATCAATGTATAAAGTATATTTCATAATTTTATCAGTGGGCAAATAATTTCTTTTACAAGTGTTCGCTATATATGTATAAAAAAAAGAAATTAGTATGAAACTAAAATTTGAGCTAGCTTTTTGACCTGCTCTTTTTAATTGGAAATATAATATCCTGATTCCAAGTAAATAACTGAATAGAAATGTTATCGACTCTACGCGGATCTGAACGAAATTCTTCAGGCAGCCCGTCACAAATTCATGAAATTTTTTAAAAATTGATTCACACGAGTTAGGATTCGTTAGGATTATTCCGAACCGCTTACAGTTATATGTAATTGCACAAAATATTTTCAAGCGGATTCGAATTCATTGATGATCTATGAAAATGTTATTAGAATATATCGTAGGAGAATGGGATATTAATTTAATAATTAATATAGATTAATAAAAAAAAAAAAAAAAAAACAACATAACACACGAATGTTGATATCTGAAAAGAATAGCTGTACATTATTTTATAAGAAAATATATAAAAATAAGATTGTGTCAATATCTATCTTTTATTCATAACGAGTACCTGACCTGACCTTGTGCTTTAAAAAAAAAAAATGCAAAGAACAGAATGAACAATCAGATGACATTATTAATGCTATTACCAACAATAAAAATATTATAACAGTAATTACAATAATTATGTGTAAATATTTTGTTGTTTATAAACATTTTCGTTACTTAAACGTTACATATCTTTACATTCAGTAAACATTCAATAAACATATAGAGCATTAGGTCTAATATTGCACTTCCCTACTTTTATTCCAACTTAATGTGATATATTACTGTCAAAAAAAAACACACTAATACAAAATTTGTTATTTTTAGATATTTGAATTTTTTTTTTAATTAATAAATATACATATGTATATATGTACATATAATACATTGATATACACCATAGAAAGAACCTTATAATAAATCAAGAGATATATTATTACTCGTTCAGCGATTTCTGTTTTATGCAAATGTTTGATGTTTCACTAACTTTTTAAAATAACCATGCTCCAAGTTCATGAGTTGAACATAAGTACCGGTTTCCGCCACTTGTCCTCTATCGAGGACCACGATTTTATCGGCATTTTTTATTGTACTAAGTCTGTGAGCAATCGTTATTACCGTCCTGCCACGAATAGCATGTTCTAATGCTTCCTGAACAAAATACTCACTTTCCGCATCTAAGGCACTGGTCGCTTCGTCCAATATTAAAATTTTTGGTTTCTAAAAAGAGAGAAAGGAATAAAAGAAAATATTTTTTATATCGATAAAGAGTTATTTCAATAATTATAATTATATTATGCTTACCTTTATTAACGCTCTGGCAATGGCGACTCTTTGACGTTGCCCGCCACTGAGCGCGATACCCCTTTCCCCGACTATTGTATCTAATCCATCCGTCATTTTTTCTGTAAACTGTAACACATGCGCTTGTTTCGCGGCTTCCTCTATATCGGAATCTGTCGCGGTTTCCATTCCATATAATATATTATCCTTTATCGAGCCACTAAAAAGAATTGGTTCTTGGGATACAATACTAATTTGTGATTTTACCCATATAGGATCGAGTAGACGGAGATCGTGATTATCCACGAGTATCGATCCCTTCGTAGGATCGTACAGTCTTAGTAAAAGTGATGCTACCGTAGATTTTCCAGAACCCGAGGAACCGACGATAGCTGTCATGGAAGATTTTTCTATATTTAAATTAAAACCTTTCAATACATGTATCGTTTCTCGTGTTGGATAAGCAAAGAAAACGTTTTGAAACGTCACGTTTCCCGATAATTCCTTCTCTAATATTTGTCCACCCTGAATAGGAATAAGTGGCTGTCGATTGATCAACTCGAATAGACGAGCATTCGCTCCTAGAGCCTTATTTAACTCACTGTATGCTGTAGATAATCCATTTAAAGATATTCCCACATATCCCGCATATAACAGAAAGGCGCTTAAACTTCCAATTGTTATATCGGAGTTTGAAACCATAAATACTCCATTGTAAAGGACTGAAAGAACAATAGCATTCCCAGAAAGACCAGTCATGCCAAAGAACATTCCTCTATATAAACTCTCTTTGTAACACAGTCTCAAAACGTCTTGTAGCTTAACGCTATATCTGTCAATTTCGCGTTTTTCCTGTGCAAATGCTTTAACTGTTCTTATATTACTAATTCTCTCTTCCGCAGTCGTGTTAAGCACTGCGAAACTGTTCTGTAGATCCTTGGATATTCTTCTCAAGACACGTCCCCAAATAGCAGCAACGATTACAACAGGGGGTACTATAGCTAGGCCGAGTAAAGCTAGTGATGGCGACACATAAAACATCATAGAGACTCCTGTAATGGCCATAATAGCAGAGCGTAAACCATCTGATACATTGGATGTAACAGCGGAACTAATAATTTGTGTATCTCCTAAAAAAGAATTGTAAAATAAAAAAAAATGATGCGTGAAATAAAATCAACATACATCAATGATATATTAATCGCAATATATATATATATATATATATATAGACGTACCGCTTAATCTGCCGACTAGTTCTCCCGTACTTTCCTTATCAAACATTGCCGTTTCCTGTTGTAGAATCGCAGCGTACGCTTTTTTCCTTAGAGACTGCGTAATTCTATGTCCTGCTGTAGACATCAAGTAAATTCTGCTAAAGTTGCTCACACCGCCTATGAGAAATATTATAAAGAGAGCAAACGTTAGGCGATTGAGCTCTTCTTTCATGTTTGTTTTTTCCATAGTGTTGATAACATCTATCACTTTGCCAAAACAAAACGGGACAGCCATGGTTATACTGGAAGACACGAGCAGAAATGCGATGGCCTTTATTAGGGTCCATTTTTCAGGCGCAGCTAATAAAATCAGATTTTTTAACTCCGAGCTCTTCTTCGTCTTAATCGAATGTACGATGGATATTGAAGTGTCTGATCGAATAGCGTTAGATGTATGACGTCTCAATTCAATAAATATACGTCCTTTCCTTGATATTCTGATGTTCTGTCTTGTTAAGCACGAGCCAAAGCCAAAAAAATATTTCCGCGATACATTGATGCCGCAATATCCTGATCTTCGCAGGATACAAGGATTAGTCAATAATTTCCAGAGAAACGTCATATTATAGGTAATCTGATTATCGCGCGACGTGACATGCAAATTTTGTGAATAATGAATAAATAATCATTAAGAGAGTAATCTTTTGTAAGAGTTAGTCTTCGGTTTTGGCTAACCTAAAAAGTACAAAGTTGTAGAAAATTTCATCGTAATACGTGGCTACATCTTTCAAAAAAGTACGATTAATTCTTTAAATAATGGTACTCTGTTTTGACAATGAGTTTGATTCCTGATGATTAAACGATCGTTTCATTTATAGGCTAACTAGGCGTGTTGCGAAAGATTGTCGGTAATAGTATCCTTGAAATACATCCAACGACAAACGCGAGAAATTCATTGTGCAAAATCATGCAAAGTGGCGATTGAGAAATTTGCGTAAAATTAATTTATGTAAAATCTCGCCCAACGCCCAAGACCCAACCAAGTGGCCGACGATTATAAAATTTGGAACAATGATGTCACACGTCTCTTTCCGCGGCAAAATTCCTCAAGCCTCAGACTATCGATTGGCTATCGGGATAGAGAATTTCAAGGGTTTCGAAACGCAACGGTAGCCAATCAATACGTCCGATATTCTACTCCGATGGTGGTAAAGTTAGTATCGACATTTTTTTCTACATTTCATAGTGGAAACGTCTAGTTGTCAGTTGATTTGATAGTTGATCTCGGCGCTCGTTGCTTCTCACTTCTCGCTACAACGCGTTCTTTATACTTTGCAAAGTGTCGTAAACATGGCGCTCAATCTCACTGTCAAAGTGCATCCCGTAGTTTTATTTCAAATTGTGGATGCTTACGAACGACGAAAAGCGGAATCATTGCGCGTTATTGGGACCTTATTAGGTAACGTCACATATACACATATTGAGCAAGAATGCGAGGGATCTTTCGCGTTGGTCGAGTGTAACGTTTTGGCAGTCGCATATGAACACGTGTTTTTCGTTGTTTCAGGTACCGTGGAAAAAGGAATAGTCGAAGTAACCAATTGTTTTTGCGTACCGCACAAAGAATCCGAAAGCCAGGTGGAGGCCGACCTTACCTATGGGATGGACTTGTATGATTTAAATCACCGAGTTAATGCACAAGAGAATATTGTTGGTTGGTGGGCCACCGGCAATGAGGTTAAATTTTAGCTCCTTTTTTTATCGAATATTTTATATACTTATATATTCTTTCGAGTATTATATAACCGGATAGAAAAATGTGCATTTTTCAGGTCACTACGCACTCATCCGTTATCCATGAATATTATGTGCGAGAATGTAATAATCCGGTGCATTTGACCGTTGATACTACATTGACAAATACAACGAGAATGGCGATCAAAGCTTATGTATGTGTTCCATTAGGAGTACCTAATGGCAAGCAAGGTTCCATGTTCACACCGGTTAAAGTTCAGGTTCGTTGGAATTGTGGAGATATATTTGCTAGCAATTTATATCGTGGAATACAAAAACATTTTAATTATATTAAAATTTTGTTTTATATATAAGACTGTTATTGTTAAATCTTTCTATACAGATTAGATGCTACGAGCCAGAGGTTGTAGGACTGCAATTATGCTCAAAGACTCAATTGCAATCCCATATACAAGCATCTGGGGTGAAATCTACTGGGGGGATAGAACCCATGATGGATCTTGCACAAGTCTCGGAGGCTTGCTCCAAACTTTCTTTAATGCTAGAACAAGTACTTGCATATGTTGACGACGTTCTAGCAGGGAAACAATTACCAGATAATCAAGTAAGTATAAATTTTCTCTTTTTAATGCTTATTATTTAGTCAATACACACAATGATTCTGCTGTTTCAGGTCGGCAGAGCTCTTTTGGATATGGTACATTCCGTGCCGAAAATGACTAGTGATCAATTTGACGAAATGTTTAATAGTAATGTTAAGGATCTTCTGATGGTTGTCGCGTTATCGCAATTGATAAAAACGCAATTGCAACTTAATGAAAAGCTCACACTACTTACAACTCTGTGATTAAGCGTTTAATTTTTTATATCGTATAAATGTGTAATGTAACAGAAAGTTAATAATAATGATCTATTTCCCATATATTTAGATTCCTGTTAATATATCACTGATCAATTGTTGGGATTTATAACAGTATTTGATAAACAGTGTGAAATGATAATTATATCAATGAAATATAAAAAAATAGCATTATAGAATGATACAATTATAAATATATACAATATATGCAATAAATAATTACAAGAGTATAAATTATTTACTTTTTCATAAATTGATAAATCTAACAGTGTATTTGTTCATATTTCGTAAGATGTTTCGTCTTTTTGATTGTCTATAAGACAGGACCAATCGGGAACTCGATTCGTTTTTAAATATGTTTCTTTTGTTAAGCATCGTAATGGTAAATCTGTTGTTCCAAAGATAGCACCGCCTAACCACGCTGTATAATTTGGTTTACTAGGTGCTGTGTGAAATTTAAACGATTGTATTTTTAATTTACTTTTATACAAATCACCTTGGACTAAAGTCAGTAATTCTGATTTCAAACGGCTCGCAAAGCCCTTTGTCATTGTTGTTCCACCGATGAGTATTATATTTTCGACCAACACTCGCCTCATATCCAAAGGACACTAATATCAAAATTAGCCAATGTAATATTAAATGCAAAAAATATATATGTTCTCGGTTATATAAATGATTTAGGTTATTACATAATGATGCATATATAAAATTACTTTAACAGATCTTGTACTTACCTTAACAATAGCATCGAGTATCATAGTTGGCAATGAGAGATTATCATTATCTCTTTCCCATAGTATTTCAAATGCCTTTTCTCTAATCTCTCCAGGTATCAAAATTCTTTTAACACCAGGATACATAACATCGGGAGGTGAAGTAGGAGCGTCCTTTGTTCCTAGCTTTGTAGATCTTTCGAGTGTAGTTGTAAAACACGTTCTTACTTTTATATCTTCTAGCACCTTTTCCGATAAATCTATATCGCTTGATATATCATTAAAATATCTCCTTAAATTTCTGCAAATTATAAGAATGGAATTAGCAATGTTGCATAAATATTATTCAAAGAAAAAAGTGTTACTCACTCGTGTACAACTTGTCCAGCCAGGGGTAACGCCTGCCAAGCTTTGAGAACTGGAATTCCCTCAAAGATAGGAATAAGAGTCGCTTCCCGATATCCGACGTCCAATACCAAAGCTGTGTCAATACCAAGAGTACTAATTGTTGCTAAATGGCTCGGTAGAAACAATATAGAACCAACTTCAAAATGCTTGAACATCACTTTTGCAATGGTATCTCTAAATGATGTCACTGCCAATGGTGACTCCAAGAACAATATCCTTGTGTCTTTCGGAGTTACCACAACGTATCTGTATCATAAGAATTATCTCGAGTAAAAATCTCAAGAGGTTACAATAAAATAAAAATGTATCATAGTAGAAATGTATCGTTTTACTTAAAAAATAATAGATGAAGAAATTCTACAAGAAGTTGATACAAGTCCTCGACATCTGTATGATCAATGATTCGCCGTATCTTTTTGGATTCCGGGCATCTCACTTCCGTTCGGATAATACCCCGTGGAGACGCTTCTCCAGCATAACCAAATCTATTTTGTATCATATATAATGAATATAATGTATATTTAATATATAAATATATTCTATCAAAATGAGAAAAAGAGAAGCTAATGAAATTTCGATATCTCTTTCTTTTTCTTTTTTTCGCAATACTCACTTTGTGTACGCACTGCCAATATCAAAAACTATCATCTGCTTATCCGAAACATATCTTACACCCTCGTAGCCGCGAAGCATTTTGTTTATCTCGTTTGTTATACGCTCTTTTCCTTGTAGTTTTTCGTTGTAATCAAATAATATTATATTAGATTGTTTGACAGCTAGGTCAAGGACCAAAGAAATTTCCTTGTCAATTGAACGCTTTGAAACTTTCGTAGCTTCAAACGGAACGCATCCAAAGGAACATGTGGTACATGGTACGTGCGTGATACGTGTGTTCTTAAAACAACGTTTTCCAACGTCCATTTGACTTACGTTGGAAAATTCAGCTTGATTAATATTACGTAATAGAGCCAAGATCGTGATGAAACGAAGAGTTGCATTACTATTGAAATCCTTCATTCGATCTATGGATTTTGCATTCTCCGAAGCCTAAGCGACGAATGTAAATATGGCCGTCTGACAAAACATTCCGAGCAGCAGCGATTAAACGACACCGTATCGCTTATCGCTCGCGGACATGTTGCACGGTGGCCACGGAACGACAGAGAACGGAACG
Organism: Cataglyphis hispanica; assembly: GCF_021464435.1. NCBI lineage: Eukaryota > Metazoa > Arthropoda > Insecta > Hymenoptera > Formicidae > Cataglyphis > Cataglyphis hispanica. The sequence goes on from NC_065958.1 coordinate 8,744,509, forward strand.
ACGTCATCCTGATCGCTCGAGTTTTTCGTGGTTTCTCGCCGCAACGTGACGCGTGACGCGTGACGCAACGACCAACGAGTTGACGGAGCCGGAGAGAAAGAGCTCGCGATCGCTAAACTCGATTTTCTATTCGCCAGATCGCTCGTGAAAAATCACATATTAATTCAAATCGTGTAAGTGAAAGAAATCACGAAGGGGCGGATCGCTTCGCGACGTGTTCGCAGGACGGTTGGTGCATATCGCGCGAGGGAATCCGCGAGCGCCCGAGCGGGGACTCGCGAGTCGCGGCACGAGGAGAACGTGAGAAGGAGAGAGAAGGAAATTGATCGCACGAGACCATGACAATTCTATCGAAGAAGAAGTCGAACGCGCCGAAAGACAGGTCGCGCGAGACAGGCGCTAATCCTGAAGTTGATGTTCATCACGGCGTAGTGCAAAACGAGCACAATTCTGGCAACATTGCGCTACCGAACAGTCCTTATCAGGTGAGGCGCATTGTGATTTCCGGAGAATTTGCTCTCTTTCTTTCCCTCCCCACTCCTCCTCTCTCCTCCTCTTCCTAACCCACTCTACTTAAGGAAGCTTTTAAAAGATAAGTGTTTTATTGTTGTGTGCCAACTCGCTGATAAGGTTCGCGGTGCCAGCGGTTTCGCCGTCGATCTGCACGGAGTTCAAGCTGATCATGGATCCCATAATGGTCCGATAGTGTTGACCAGCAACTCGTATGAGGTATGACAAAGGCAACTTCTCTCCTCTCTTTATCTCGGATAGTCTGAAGGTATTAATCATCTCTGCACATCAGAGTGACATAAACCTAAAATAACATAGTAATAATATAAGATTTATTTTTCAATGATTTATGATATTTTTATACATATTTACAGGCAAATGTAGACCGTCGTGAAGATAAACACTTTGAAGATGGAAGTGGCCCGAGCCATGGTAAACGTCACAGACAGAGAGCCAGTCCTCACAGGTATTTAAACTTGGTTCGACTAATAAAGACTGGTTATTTACATTACTGGCAATTACATTGCGTTTTTTTCGCAACACTTATTTACGCGGGTCTCGTATAATTGACATAGAGTAAGATATACAAAAGAAGTTACGCATTTTTATATAATAGATACTTGTGCTTATTAGATATTTAATAAAAGAGATATTTAATAAATTCCTATCAATCTTCTAATAGCTGTATCGGCAGATCTTCGCGTGCAAAACGTGATCGAGAAAGGGACAGAGGTAGGGAAAGGGAGAGAGAAAGAGAACGCGAAAGGCAAGCTACTCCACCTGCTGCTTCTTGCAACGGTTCACAAGGTAATGCATTTTTCTTATAATTGTATCGCAATTAAAAGCTACTAAATCTCATTATTGCAATAAATTATTAAAATAAAAAATTGCGTAGCCTTGAACTTGATTTATTCAGGTACAGATTCTAGCGTAAACGGGAGAGTGAGCATTGTTGGAAATGCTTCAAATTTAGATGAACTGGCAAATGGCTACAACAGCGGTGATGAATATACAGGACGTACTGAGAATAATCTTACATTAGTGGAGTGGCAGGAAGTCAGTATTAAATTTTAAACTCAATATTTTATGTAAATCTGATGTGTTATCTTGTACTCATGTTTATCACATATCTATATATCTGTAACAATCTAGAGAGATAGGTGGTTTGAGAAGCGCCTCAAGAAAAAGGGCCTTATGATAAAGAAAATGGCGGAAGATGGAGCTTGCTTGTTTAGAGCAGTAGCGGATCAGGTTTATGGAGATCAAGAGATGCATGGAATTGTACGAAAGCACTGCATGGATTATATCGTAAGTGTGTGTGGACTAAATAAGATAACATATCATATTATATCGATGCTCAGCTTGGCTAAATTTATTTATTTCTTTTAGTCTTCCAATCAGGAGTTCTTCTCACATTTTGTAGCAGAAGATTTCAGCACCTATGTAGACAGGAAAAGACAAGAATACGTTCATGGAAATCATATAGAAATGCAAGCTATGTCAGAAATGTACAATCGTAGCGTACAATTGTACTGTTACAGTACTGGTATGTATCATTATTTTTGGTAATATAGTAGAACTTTTTTATTTTGTTTTTGATTGTGATATTCATCAAATTTTTTTTTTTTTGCTTATAGAACCTATCAATATCTTCCATACTATGGTGCAAAGTGATAATGAACCAATCAGATTGTCGTATCAACGTGGCAGCCATTACAATAGCATAGTTGATCCGTTCAAAGCCACTATAGGTGTTGGTCTTGGCTTACCATCATATAATCCTGGTGCTGCTGATCGCGCTCTCATATCGGACGCAGTTCGTCAGAGCGAGGAATTACAAATTGAACAGGTAATTGTTATAAATTCATATACAAATCTAAAGTCTTTTTTACAATATTCAATTTAGCTTTACAAATATTCAAAAGATATTCTAAAATTTCGATTTCACATATGAAAGACAATGTTGGAGGATAAAATAAAAGCCACTGATTGGGAAGCGACTAATGAAGCTATCGAAGAACAAGTGGCTAGGGAAAGCTACTTACAATGGTTGCGCGATAACGAAATGCGTAAAGCAGTAAGTAAAAAATCAATTGAAATCGTACCAGTTATTCTTTTATTGGAGCAAAAAAGACTCAGTCACGACTTTTGAATCAAGCGTTCAGCCAGTAGTAGCAGTACGAGCACAGTTACGAGCGCGCAACATAATCATTCACACTTTCATTCACATGGAGGTCGTGGACAGCAGCGTAGCCATACCTCTTCTCCGACCACGACACAAACTAGCCAAGATAATTTACGTAATTCCCCAAAGGTCCGTTTTTCACTATTTAGACGATTGAAGCTTAAGATATTATTTATAAAGGATGTTCCTGTTATGATTGTTAGGTCAGCGATGCGGTACGATACAGCAAAAGATCACCGCAACATCAGTCGACTCAAGGTTCTAGCATATCGCATTTATCATCGGATTTTGAAGTGAAGATGATGTCGCAGGAACCTGTACCGGGCAGTAGCAAAGAGGCGAATGCATCACCCGACATTTCATTGTTCAATCGCCTTCCTCCTGAAGTATTCGGTAATAATATTTAAATTATATATTGATCTCTTTATAAAAAAAGGAACATATGAGAAAAAAAGCAAGATTTCATAGTAACTGTCATGAATTTCCTAGGTCTGACAGATTGGGAAGATAGCCATATACTTTCACAGGTGTTGGCGACTTCGCAACAAGAATATTTGGATAGCCTGAAGCAGTCACGCGTATCCGCCGGAAGCGATGGCGCCAATACGATAGAATCTAGTAACAGTGCTATTAACAATTCTTGAAATGCAGTCGATAACGACAAAGTTCAAAAAATATCAGAGTATAAATATATATTACATTTATATATTGCAGTATCATCTAATCCCGTATTGTGCTAGGGCTTAAGGTGATTTGCTTTCTTATCCTCAAGTAAATGTTGCAATAATCTATTTGATTTTTTCTTTTTTATCTTATCTCTTTTGCGTTCTGTCTCTCTTTCAACAACACAGCTATACAATAATATGTATAGCACTTTCTAAGAGTACATATGTCATAATCGTTAGGCGCTTTATTAACACTAATAAGATAACTGCGTAATTTCTTTTTCATTATGCAGTACACTTTCATATTATAAATTGATCAAAATAGTTTGCGTCATTCCGAAATTGTTGAAGAAAATTTCGTAGATTTTTTTTTTTTGTTACAATAACCACGTTTTATCACGATCAATGTTATACTTTTCTGTGTTTTGGGATTTGACATTTATCATCCATAAAAACATGCAATCTGGGCAGAGTGTATATATATATATATATATATAAATATATATATATATATATATATATATATATATATATATATATATATTTGATAATTGTGATGTTTTCTTTAATATAGTTTAGATGACAAAATGCTTTAGAGAAATCTGCACTACATTTGTAAAAAAAAAAAATAGAATTAAATAAAAAAAAGTATCATCTATATATATATAACTATAATTCTCTATTTTTTATTGATATTTAATATAACCATTTTCTTAATTTAATACGATTGTCATAATACAAAAGATAATATATGATAAATCTCTTGAAATTTAATTTTAAATGTCAATGTTTTTGAATATTTGTATTTAAATTTATAAATTAATTGAATTAATTTTTATCAAAATACTTTCCACGAATCAAAAATAAAATTTTCTTAAAATTAAAGTTTTTTCACAGAATAATTGAAGAATAAAGTTTTTATTATATTAAAATTAAAAATTCGCACCATACACAAGCTTCTTAATTTTTTATTAGAATAAATTGATATTTACATTCAAATGTGTTTGTCTTTATTATATATTATTTATTATATATATCTGAATAGGGAAAAACAAAGTTCTTTGCTCTATGTACATACCATGTACTGTGTAAGCTGTAAGCAGTACATATAAATTTGTTGCTTAAATAAGAAAGTCATTATGTTTGCATATGTTTCTGTTTGAGATAAACAGAGATGTTTTTGTCTACATGGTCTATCACAACAAACCAAATAGTCCTTCATAAAGAGCTATGTATCACAGACGAAATATTTCCATAATTTTGCCTTAAATAAGATAATTTAAAGTTTTTTCTCGTTTTGTGAAAGTGAAAATGGATCCAAACATCGACGATTACACATTCGAAAGCATACTCGGCAAGGGAACCTTTGGGTATATTATTAAACTCTTGTATAATGCGGGAGAGAAATTGTGTTCCGCGTGCTACAAGGAAATTTACTATATTTGATATAGATAGCTATATACACGTACATACATGTAAACGAATCGATATAATTTTTTATGAAATAAACAGATATATGCTTTTAGAACTGTGTACTTGGTGAGAAGAAAGAAAGATTTAAAGCCGTTTGTTATAAAAAAACAGGATGTAAATGCGATCAAATATTCGCCCTCCAAGGTATAACTGCACATATCGATCTCTCTATTTGGATAAAATACAAAATTCGATATCTATTTCATAATTCAGAGAGCATTAGGAGAGATACGATGCCTGAAAAGATTGAGACATCCAAATATAGTATTTTATTACGGAGCATGGAAGAAAAATAATTATAGTTATATTCTTATGGAGTATGCAACTCGATGTACTCTCAAGGATTTATTGGAAAAACGAAAAATACCACTTAAAGAGGAGGTGATTATAAAAAGATTATAAAGAATATTCACTTCGATAATCAATAAAATGCGACTTTCAACAATTTTTAATTTTGTAAATTGAGTTTTTTTAATTGTATTAATTGTGGAAAATAAAAAATGTATCGCAAAGAAATATCTTTTCTTAGGATGCACTATACTTGTTTTCGCAAGTTATTTTAGGAGTACATCATATTCACTCAAATAAAATTCTTCATCGAGACCTAAAACCAGAAAATATCATGTTGACTGGCAGCCGCGGAGATATTGTTAAAATCGGCGATTTTGGTCTCGCAAAAAGTATTCAAGAGTACGCATCGATGAGTCAATTTTACAACAAAATATATTTTTATTTACATATTTTTGCATATATTAATTCTTTAACTGCGTTGACATATGCATTGAACTGTCCTTTTAAAATTGCAACAAGTGTCTGCTAATCTAATTTTTACATGGTTATCCATAAGAAATAAGTCTCTCATTTTATCCCGCATTATATGTTTTCTCTTTTTATTTTGTAGAGATTCAGTAACTTGTCATGCAGGATCTTACTATTATATGGCTCCAGAAATGTTCACCGCACACCCGTACAAATTTAAGTGTGACATATGGAGTCTGGGTGTTATACTATACGAAATGATTACAAAGAGACTTCCATTCCCAGCTACGGTAAATAAAATTAATTAATTGCGAGGCAAAGTATTCAAAGTAATACTGTGCAATATCGTGCAATATTTTTAGTTTTTATGTCCATTTTTTATCGAAAAGATAATATTTCTTCTGAAAAGAAAAAAAACGAAAAGAATATAATATTTTTATGTCACAGAATATTTGTATTGTTACGTTATATATGACAATGTATAATATCCTTTATCCCTGATAGCAGCGAGAGTAAAAGTATTCTTTCAATTACTATTTCAGAATCTAGAGGAGATTACGAAATTAGTATTCAACAGTCCACCGCGGCCTGTATCGCAACAGACATCAGCATCCGTCGTTAATCTAATATCGAAAATGTTGAGGAAACAAAGTTCGTGCCGACCCCGCACTGATCAGCTCGTACTTTGCCCTTTTCTTGCCCCTTACATCGTTCGAGTATATCTAAACCTCGGACGTAGTATTAATCTTGCTGAACGAGAACGTAAAAACTTTGGATCGCACATCTTCTTAAAATTCCTGAATTCACCGTGATCAAAACATTTTGATGTATGTATTCTTGAGGAAAAATTGAACGAAAAATGATATTACCACATTCACAGAATTTTAAAATAGCAGACTTAAATGACTAGAATATCGATCGAGTTTTTGTAAAAATACTTCTTATCGTATATCAATTATATTCTATATTCAATTCTAATTCAATTATATTCTATATGGCCCAACAATTGTTCCATCTATTTTTTTTTACACATATAAAATTATCTTTCTTATGTTATTAATAATGCGTTAATATTTTTGTTTCATTATATCATGTACACTGCAATGTAAAAAAAAAAGTAATTTTTGAATTATGGGAATGTAAGAGAGCCCTCATATTTCAATTAAATGACTTGTTATTGCGATTTTTCACACTTTTAATGTTTTTACTGACTTTATATGTAATATATGTAATGCGATTCTCTAACACGTATGCATGGCGCGTAGGTTCTCTGTAATTTTTTTAAGTAATGATACTCTGCATTAATCATAATCCTCTGTAGGAAATTAAATTATGAACGATTGAACACATATTATGTCCAATGATTGAAAAACCATCGTTTCGGAAGCGATATGCGGAACCGATTTACCGCTAGTGGAAACTGTCAGATTTTAATCTCGACATAATTACGGCACTCTGCCTCGATGGAATTTCATTGTTCGACTGGCTATCGCAAACGGGCCCCGAACATACTGAAAACTGGAAGCGTAACGATCGGAAGTTAAGGCCGGAACTGCGTGGATACACATCACTTCGTTCCGTGCCGCGGTCTTACAAAACTCTACAGTTCGCATCTCGTTTGTATAGATATCATTCTGCCGGTCTGTTGTCAGTGCCATCCGAATATTTGCTAGCAACAGTGTAATCAAAACAAGGATTCTCGAAGAGTTTAATGCAAAAATAAGCTAAAAACCATAAGTAAGATCTATTTTTTTCTTCGTATTTAGAATAGAGGTTGCAAATTATGGCTTCACCTCTTAATCACATTTAATCCATAAATTTATAGCTATCATCTTTACCATTTAACATTATTTCGGAATCGATGTTAGACTATCGTATTTCACGTGCGAAATAATTCCTTTGTATACTTTAGAGAAAAGAATTCTGCTAAGCTTCATATCAAAATAATCGTTAATGGTTTTCGAAGATCCTGATGTGTGATCGAATAATGAATGATACTTGCAAGTACAAATCCTGCGAAAATAGGTGAATTGAACGAGCAATCGCGAGAGATTTCATTCTGTAAAATTAAATATTCAATCTATGACGATAATTAAATCATAACTAAAATAATGAAAAAAAAAAAAGAGAAAGAGTATAGAAACATATTTATTTTTGAGTTTTCATACAAGATGCAAGTTGGATTTTAAACTGGAGTCTGTAATTTCTTATATTTTAAAATCGAACTTTTTCAGATTGTGAAGAAAGAATTTTACAAATTGAATCCTCGACAATGCTAATTCTAATTCATTTTGTAGGCAGAGTGAATTTTCGAACAGTGTAATCGTATCCGAACATGTGGTGGATTTTATTATTGAGCTGCTGGCTATATCCGTTATCATGGAGCTTAACTTGGTATTCTCCGGCTGCCTTAAATACTATGCTCGGAGAGCAAGTCGATCTCGTGGGTGCAATTAACACGACTTCCGGTTGGACGAGAAATACCGCGAACAATGAAGATTTCAATGATGCGGTTAATGGTTCAGAATCCGATATCAATCCGGGCCAGCCTCCCATCATCAATTCCGTTGATCGCGAACCACTGGACGAAGTGGAGCGCATCGAACCTAGGCAATGGCCAGGCAGACCGGATATCCTACCCACTCGCAGCACAGCGCCTTTTACCACGGAAACATCTTTATCACCCAAATCTCCGCAGCCTACCACGCTAGCACAGAGACACCCTTCCACGCAAAGGTTTTTAAGCATTGTAAAGAAAAAACCTAAGCAATAAGATATTTATTTCAATTATATTCTTCGGCGCTGACAATCGTTGAGTAAATAAATGGTAAAAAAAAGTGATTTTGCATGAATCATGCTCCAGGAATACAAAATCACTCTAGTTTTTACAAATTATTATATTGTAATATTAATTATGTAAAATAGTTTTATACATACCAGTAATTTTACGTTTGTAAGATATCCTACAGTTACCGTACCACCTCCGACGGTTACTGTTGATGAAGTCTTCTGCGATTTCGGACCGGTTCCATCAATGCCACTTTGCGAATGGCAAAATGGCAATGGCGCTTTGGAGTGGACTCCAGGTACTGGAATGGGAACAAACTGGTTGGGTGGACCATCGATCGATGCCACGAGTAGCACTATGGATGGAGGGTAATATATTATTGCATATTATTATATTATTATTATTATAAAATATTATTGGAAAAATGCTTTTCTCTTGAGAAATATATAATATAATATAAGAGTAAAAAAAATTAATTTTTCTCAAATTTTTGTCAAATTGTATTAGAAATAAATATTTTTTTGTTTACATACAATCGTATACTCTTCTTTTTACATAGCAAAAGATGTAACGACTCTTTCGCATCTACATTTCCCATTTAACATTTCAATAATCTTAATCACAAATTAATATATTAGATACGCCTTTCTGGAGACATCGCAAGTAGCTTCAAAGGATCTAAAGTTCAAAAGTCCAGGAGGTCTTCTGCATAGTCCACAGCTAGGCAGCACTGGAGTCGCTGGTACTTGTTTCATGTTCAAATATACCATGGACGGTCTCAGTATCGCAGGACTGCGAGTATTGCTTCATATTGGAGTGGACGAGTTTTCATTTAAGAAGGAAGAAACCGAGGAATTGCCTATAGAAAATACCACAACGGCAAAACCCTGCGAGTCGGTAGAAGCTGTGGAGGAACGCGTGCTATGGCACGCGCAATATTACACGCTCGGAGTGTGGCAGCAGGCTCAAATATTGTACACTTATCCTGAGTTACATTCGGTACATTATTATAATTCAATTAAAGATTTAAACAGTAAATACGACAAAATGCTATTGATTAATATAGATTAAAATCACAATTACATGACAGGATTTAATTGACAGCAACAAGTTTGTTCTCTTAGAAAGTTATTTTTATAGCCACTATCTGTGAATGATGTAGTGAGGATTCAACATCCAAAATGTGATAGTTTGACGAGCAATTTAATACAAATAAATATAAATTAATACAAATAATTATAGAAGTATCCAAATTCATTCAAAACTATATTATATACATTTTTGTTATATTTGTCAAAATTATATGACTTTATGAAATCCAGAATTATATAAATTCAACAAATTGTTATTCTTTCTCAAAAAGTGTAATTCTTCTGTCTATCCAAATGTAATTCCATGTCTTTTCCAAAATGTAATTCTATATCTATTTGTGTTATAGTTTGTTATTATAAATATCTCTGTAAATCTCAGGCAAAATCTTGACAATTAGGTGATTATTGAAGGCGTTCCAGTGGATTCCACAGACCCTTCGCGTCTCTACCGTGGATATATTGCCATCGATGACATAGATTTGCAATCTGGTACATCATGTATTGGATTCTGCAACTTCGCCGGTGGTTTTTGCGACTGGAACAACGATGCGGAAGATGATTTTGATTGGACTATAGTAAGTGCGCTACTAAATTGGAAAAAAATAATTTATATATATATGTATGTATGTATGTATGTATGTATATGTGTGTGTGTGTGTGTGTGTGTGTGTATATATATATAAATAATTGCCTCCAAGGATTGTGTCTTTTTTGCTTTTTACTACAAGTTATCTACAATGGATACCTCGAGAAAACACATTTTCAGAGTCGCGGAAGCGGAAATCCCACGACCGGGCCAGCAATGGACAGTTCCAGTGATCGTGCCACAGCTGGTGGTTATGCTTTTATTGACTCTAGCTTTCCACGAAGACCCGGTGACACGGCGAAACTGATAAGCTCAAGCTTTCCAGCAACCAGCGCTGACATGCCAACGTGTATGCACTTCTGGTTTCACATGTTTGGATCCGGGATAGGCTACCTGAAGCTCTTTCTCCGTCACTTTCGCAATTCAGATAGTCAGCCCCAGGAGATCTGGAGTCTGTCCGGAAATGCTGGCAACGCCTGGTTCATGTCGCAAGTCACGATCAGTTCTCTCGACAATTTTCAGCTAATTTTCGAAGCATCGATAGGGAATACCGGCATGGGTGATATCGCAATTGATGATATCTCGTATGGACCAGGTGCTTGCCCTGGTATGTTCTTGAACAGATTGTTTAAAATTTATTGTTTGATGGTCGAAAATTAAATTCCCATATTTTTATAAATTTTCTTCCAATACTCTATGTTGGCTTAAAAGTTTCGCCACAAGTAGCCAGCCCGATATTACGAGATTGCACCTTTGAGATCGATGAATGCGATTGGATCAATTCGCGGGATCCAGATCGTGTCGAGTGGGAGAGAGTGTCTACCCAGGTGTTAGGACCGAGAAATCAGAGAAAGCCGTATAGCAACGGACACACGGTTAATCGACGCAACGAATACTTCCTAGGACTGGGACGTCTTCGGGGTGCTTCGCGATCGTCTGGGGGTGGTACCGCTCAATTGGTCAGTCGAGAGATGAAGGGTACCGAGGAACCGCTCTGCATTACGTTCTGGTATTTTATGTTTGAGCCATTCATCGATTCCACAGGTCCTAGCTTGGGTGAGTAAATTTTCTTCGATAGAGAAAATTAAGAGTTTTTTTAGTAAAATCAAATTCCTTACCTTTGAAATTGTAATATTAATTTTATAATTTATTTAATTTTTTCCCTCAAATTTTGTTTTCTTTTAATTCTTATTTAAGAATTATAAAGGAATATAATTGAAATTTTTTTCTTATTTTCCAATAATAATTATCTTTACGAAGAAAATAGAAAGAATTGAAAGTTCAATTCAACGCAAGATAGATTGGTTCTTAAAAATAATAAAGATTTATATATTACCTTTTATAGGTATGTGATTTTTCTTCCGCGAAAACAAAAAAAATAATATAATCGTAACTTTATAGGTGTCTTGCGATTGTATCTACAAACAGTGGGCGATATTTCGACAGAAGCCAAACCGATATGGCAGCTGTACAACAATCAAGGTCCCACGTGGAGCTATGCTCAGGCTAACATCAATGAAAATACGAACTTCAACATCGTGTTCGAAGGAACATGGGGTCCGAATAGAGCAAGTGGTAGTATAGGAATTGATGATATCTCCTTTTATACGGGCAATTGCAGCGGTAAATATTTTTATCTTCTTTTTCGTGTCTATTTTTTTTTCTCTATAATTAATGATCTGTTAGCACATATCACTCTCTCTTATATTTTTCTTTCTTTTAAATATTGTATTAAATATTGTATTAACCTATGTTTTACATACATGCAGTAAAACCATTGAGTGCAGCCGTTCGCGCGGAAGATTGCAGCTTTGAGAAGGATTTGTGCGGATGGGAGAATATAACTGTATCCGATAACGATCGGGCCGTGATGTGGCAGCGTGCGTTTCAAACTCATCGACCGGCTCAATTATTGGATAGAACTTTTGGTGCAACCGGCGATTTCGTCTTCTTTGACATCTTCACAACGAATAAGCAATCAACGAAAGTTAAATTGCGATCGCCCATCATCGACGCTTCGCCTGATGAGAAGTTTATATGCTTTACTTTCTGGTTTGCTGCGTTCGGTGTGGAAGAATCCACTGCTTTGCGAGTAATCAAGATGCTTAGCGAAAATGCTGATGAGGAGAACGAGGACGAGGAGGAACAACTGGTACAAACGTGGTTAAAACTGTAAATTCGAACAAAATTTCTATAAATTGAATATCATGTTTTGGGAAAAGAACAATTTTGTATCACTTTTATACTCTTTATATTTTAATATCCAATATACAAACCGGGTATTCATTTGTGAAAACAAATGTATATGCACTTTTGTTTTACACTTGTCGTTTCATTGTTGCAGCTATGGTCACTGACAGCTAAAGGATTTAACAATCCACGACCAGTATGGATGCCAGCCCAAGTAACAATTGAAGCACGAACTCCATATCGACTTATTCTTGAAGGAAGCGCCAGTAATGGAGGTTTTGCTGTTGATGATATCAAATTTCAGCCTTTAGCCTGTGCAAGTAAGGTTAATGAATGCACAAAAGTGCAATGAATGCAAATATAAATGTTATAAAAAATTTGACCCATATTATCTTTTTCAGCTCGACCAGCCAGTGCTCAACCAATTGTAAATGAAACATAAGACAAACAACTTAGAAAATATAACAATTTTTTGTAATATTGAAATTTCTTTTTTATTATTTATAGTCATTATTTATATGTGCTCTATATAGGATACATATTAACTATTATTGCATAATAGTTAAAAAAATAGAATAATCCAATGCAAGGAACAAAATGAAAATTTTAGTTAAAAAGAATCATTATATAAATTAGTTAATTAAAGTATATATTGCAATTAATCTTTATGTAATTTAAGAAACACTTATGTAATTAATTAAACAAATAACAAATATATACAGAAAGTATTTTTTTTTTTTGTTGTTTATTAACTCTTATTATTCTATTAATAAACAGATAAGAACAAAAATTATATAATATATATTGGAAAATTAAATAAAATAGATCTATCCATAAATTGCAATATTTGTGTAAATATCTTTTGCATCCTATGTAATATTATAAAGATATAAAGTTATCAAAAGATATTTAATGTCATGAATATAATGACAAATTATATATAATAATCCTGTCAAAAAAATCAGTACTTTGATTAAATACAAATTTAAAAATCTTGGCTTTGATCTGATTCTTTAAGTTAAATCGCTGTAGTTTATTTGAATCTTCTGGATAAAATGCTTCCATAACCGTCATGTCTTTCCCATCATTGCCAGCCTCTACATGACAATCTTTACCAGCAAATCCACCTTGAAATTCTATTTCAAAACTAGAAACATTACACTCTTCTTCAAAATTAATAACAATCCATTGTGGACTTCCCTACAATATATTGGTCGTGTTAATTTTAAAGAGAGAGAGAGAGAGAGACAATTAATCTATAAAAAATTTAATTACTCACTGCATCAGAATTCCAACACGTTTCATTGGAATTATCAAACATGTACTTTTTTCCGTAAGATCGAACATTCTTGTTTAGCACCGAACTAACCCTATACGCAGAATATTAAATCACTGTTAAAACATCATAAAATATATGTTTTTCTTCTAAATTTCACTCAAAGAAGTTATTTAATTACATTACAAGAGGTCTTTTATCTTCAGTTCTGCTAATTATTTTATGTATAAGAATACAAGACTAACCGACAGTCAAATTTGTTTCCTTGTAACAAAGAAGACATATCGACTTGTTACTTTTATAACAAAGTAAGTTATCATATTTGTTACAATTTCATGTATGATTCGTTTCGCTAATTCAGGGCCAATTTCACCACCTTCGGTTAGACTAACCGACGGCAAGATGGCAACTGAAATGATAAGAATGCTTGGTTTTCATTCACCTCTATTTTCTGTTTGCCACCTTGCTGATTTTAACCGTCGGTTAACTTAACGGAAGATGGTGAAATTGGACCTCAGCATTTATGTGTGTGTGTGTGTGTGTGTGTGTGTGTGTGTGTGTGTGTGTGTGTGTGTGTGTGTGTGTGTGTGTGTGTGTGTGTGTGTGTGTGTGGTGTGTGTGTGTGTGTGTGTGTGTATGGTGTGTGCGCGCGCGCGTGTGTATGAACAGCTTATAAATTATAAAAAAATATAATTAAACACTCGCACATCTCTAATAAACATCAAATTGCTGCGAACAGCTTAAAGGCCGTATTACATTACGAGTTGCGGGTTCGATTGCGATGGGGATCTTAAGCGGGGAACACACACTTTTGCATAAGCGCATAGTCATAAGCATAAAGCGGGGAGCACACACTTTTGCATAAGCGCATAACAATAAGCATAAGAAAATTGATTGGTTCATTTTCTTATGCATACATTTGTGGACCAATCAATTTCTTTATGTTTATGGTTATGCGCTTATGCAAAAGTGTGTGCTGGAAATTGATTGGTCCACAAACATATGCCTAATGAAATGAACCAATCAATTTCCTTATACTTATGGCTATGCGCTTATGCAAAAGTGTGTGTTCCCCGCTTTAGAACATAGAAATGGAAGGGGAATGCCTGTGTTTTCGAGAGAAAAACATGTGCGAAGGAAGTGAGAAAGAAAATCATAGTTGCCTCTCTCTTGTGACTTAAGATTAATTAGCTAATCCATTGATCAATCAGAACAAAAGGTGCGAAGATTTCTTTGTTTTAATTAGAGATTTTCCGATTCACGTATGATGCGCATGATACATCATATCTAACATATATAAATTTATATATATTCTAAAATATTTATATGGCCTAGTTTATACCGATAAATTTTAATACGTATTAAGTACTACATTGACCAATCATAGCTATTTCTTTAAATTTAAAGAATGGAATGGTTGTGATTGGTCGGTATAGTATTTAGGTATACATATTAAAGTATATCGGTGTAAACTAGGTCTATATGCATCATATCAAAACGCTACTTTACTCAGTGGAATAAAATTTTAGAACTTACCCATATACTGTGATCTTATCGAATAACGAAGTTTGCTGATAGATATGACGTACAAACGTTATAAAATATTATTTGTATAAATGCGTTTCTAAATATTTTTTGAATATGGCGTTAATTTTAAGTATTCGTGCTCAAAAAAGACTTTTCATTGAGAATTTCAGTAATCTCAGACGCACTGTAAATGATATTATGTATAACCGTTGCACCGTTGAGGTTAGCAATTATGGATATTTAAATATAAATATTTAATATTTATATAATTTTAAATCATAAATTTTAAATATATAATCAATTTATTAATCAAATTTTTAAATATACGCGTATATATTTAATATTTTATAATTAATAAATATTTTTTATCGGATTTTATAAAAATGAATTATTAACTACAATAGAAACGATTTCCTCGAATTAATCTAAATTTATGATTTTATAGAAATTTTCCACGGCATATAATATCAAATGTTTTTCAACAAAAAATTATCAGGAAACTTCTACCGAAAAAACCGAAATTTATTATGGAACTTTAACAAGACAGATTAGAGCTCTCAAAATTTTTTCATTATTGACATCTACTGGTGGTTTATTGGCTCAGCCATTTCTTTATTCAAAAGCCATAGAAAGTGGTAATACAGGAGCGGTTTTAGGAATATTTGCATTTATTGGATTTTTGACTGTAACTACTCCTTTATTGATACATATAGTAACAAGAAAATATGTAACACACTTATATTACGATGTAAAAGAAGATAAATATATTGCAAATACTTATAGTTTATTTGTTAAGAAAAAAGAGGTATTTAAAAATTACATGTGAGATATCCTGCTCTCCTTTATAATATCGTTTAGATAATAATATAAATTATGTTTCAGCTTGTATTTACGCCAGATGATGTAGTAGTACCAGATGTGACTGGCATGTTCACAAGTTGTATTATAAAAGGTACTCCTTTATTTTTAGAACAAAAGTTTTTCCATGACTCTACTCACTATATACGAATCATGGGATATGATAAGCCAGTAGACTATAAATTAAGCAATAAAAACACTCTTAATCAGACCATCACAATGGACACTGAATATAAAGATCATATAAATAAAAAATAATTTTGACATTTGAACATACATTATTTATTCCTTAGATTTTTTTTTAGATATGCATTATTTATTGCTTAGATTTTTTGCATGAAAAATTTATACGTAACTATATAAATATTCTTTTACAATCTGTTAAAAATTAAAAAATATTTATATTGCAATGTCATACCAAATTTGTATACTGAAAAAATATAGAGAATATCAGAATGATTATAATATATTTGCAAATTTGTTATTGTTCAGAAATGAACTAAAGAGAAGTGATTATTTGTAATTTTATTTTGCATTGTAACTATGTAAAATATTTGTATGTGTGATATAGTGATGTGTTCCAGATTTTAACAACCAAATTGTGTTAATGTATATTATAGGTAGAAATAAGAAAAAAATTTTTTAAATGAGCAAACTGATTAATGGATGATATTAATTCTTATTCCAATTTTTGTCCAATATTTTTCACAAATTAATGTCTAACAGCATACATCTGATCTTGGAGGCTAAAGAATTGATATTTTCTACAACCTATTCATTTTGAGAATAATGTTTCTGGACTGTAATATTATTTTGTTACATATATATATATATATATATATATATATATATATATATAACGTTTTCTTAAATAAAAAAGTGACTTTTTATATATAATATTCATGTATCATTCTCTTCATGATTGATTAGAGTTGTTACTTATGCTATTAGATATATATTATTCAGCTCGTTCATTGAGCCAATCGCAACCGAGTCTGCAACCTGCAATCCTAATCTTAGAACATATATAATGTTTATGGATGCGTTCCATTTCATGCATTGAGCGCATAGATCGCCTGAAAATCTATAGTTCATGTGACATATATTATAGATTTCCAAGCGATCTATGCGCTCTATGCGTGAAACGGAACGCAACCTATATATGTTCTAAGAGTATAATACGGCTTTTGTAGCTGTCAATTGTTCTTTGTGGCATTTGGGCACCCTAGAGTTCAACCTATACGCCAGTCAGTAAGCTATCACTGTTATACATTATGGAAATAGCCATGTTGCTTTTCATAATGGGACAAATTTCTAATTGGTCAAAATCATTATGCCTTGAGCTAGTAGGATTTTCGAACGTACCCAAAACTATTAACCCGGTGCAAGGTGCAAGGTGCAAGTCCAATATCGAAAAGAAGAATATATAAAAATACTTTAAAGCTCCTTTTGACAAGTTGACACCCGCACATATGAGTTTTACCGAAACGAGTGCGTAAATGCAATCCTCTTGATAATCAGGAAGGTCTAGCCGACCAAAGGTGGGTCGCTTACAATACGATCCTTGTTTCACGAATTGTCGCCACTGCAATTGTTGCGACGCGATCGTACATATTTTTTACTGCATTGTGGCATTGTTTATCAAAATCGCATTCAGCGAAGAAAAAAAAAAAGAAGCTTCCGAGGGATTGCTTTCTGGCCCGCACATAAATAGTGGGCAAATCATGCACAGATCCAAATGCTTTCTCCTTACAAACGAAAGAGAGATACATTTAGGACAACGCATTGTATATATATTCTATAGTTTATTTTTTTTATAAATCTTAAACGTAATATTGTCGTACATTACTATATGTGAATAATTGCTGTCTTATAATCTTTTTCTGTAGCATTATCGAGTTGTTCCTTATGACTTTTTGCTAAATTTTCACAATAGTGTCAGTTTATCAAAGTTATGTTAAAAGATGTCTCCCTGTCAATGTCTAATACTTATTTTTGTATAATTATTTAAAGTATTAGCATAGCGATGTTTAATTCTGTGAAAAAAGATGTACAAGTTTCACAATGGACTAATGTACGAAACATTCTCCGTACAGATGTCGAGCGAAAATGACAGTGAAATGGATTGTTCGGACTCCGACTGTGGTGATCCGGGTTATGAAGATTATTACAATATACAGCCATGGGGTGGTGAAGTGGACAATGATGTGGATCCTGAACAAAATAGAAGAGATCCAGAGTACGCAGTATATGACTGTTTGCGAGTCGAAGAGGTAGAGCGACTCTTGAATGAGAGTGTAGAAGTATTAAGTAATAGTCTTCACATAACGCCATCGCTAGCCAAAGTATTGTTACACGCACATAATTGGGCGTTACAAGATATTGTCACTAAATATCGTAGCAATGCTTCCAGTTTATTGATTAATTCAAAAATTAAACCTACCCTGGAACAAGTGCCAGGATCAAAAAATCAGAAAGGCGGTGTGTGTTCAGTTTGTGTTATGGTTTCTCCTGCAGATAGGTTTTCTACACTTACATGTGGACATTCATTTTGCAAAGACTGTTGGTGTATGCATTTTGAAGTACAAATAACTCAAGGTATATCTACCAGTAAGTAATATTGCTTAATTATTACTTACATTGTGCTTATAATTTTTATCAAGCTTTATTAATTTTTTCTCTCGCATAGGTATAAGTTGCATGGCACAAGATTGTGATGTGCTAGCTCCAGAAGACTTTGTTCTTTCTTTACTTGCTAAGCCTAACATGAGAGAACGTTATCAACAATTTGCCTTTTGCGATTATGTCAAGTCTCATCCACAACTGCGATTTTGTCCTGGTCCAAATTGCCAAATAGTTCTACGTTCAAAGGAACAACGAGCAAAAAGAGTCATGTGTTCATCGTGCAAAACTATATTCTGGTAAACAAGTGCAGATATATTATACTTAACGATTTATCACATGTCAAGCAATAAAAATATTATAATTTTAGCTTCCGATGTGGTATGGATTACCATGCACCTACTGATTGCGGTACAATTAAAAAATGGTTAACAAAATGTGCGGATGATTCCGAGACAGCTAATTATATTAGTGCTCATACCAAAGATGTGAGTATGCAAACAAATGATTTAAAATATCATAGAAAATAAAATTAATTGTAAAATTATTTTTCAGTGTCCAAAATGTCATATCTGTATAGAGAAAAATGGTGGCTGTAACCACATGCAATGTTACAACTGTAAACATGATTTTTGCTGGATGTGTCTTGGAGATTGGAAAGCACATGGTAGCGAGTATTATGAGTGTTCACGATACAAAGAAAATCCAAACATTGCACATGAGAGTGTTCACGCACAAGCGAGGGAAGCTCTCAAGAAATATCTTCACTATTACGAGCGAGTAAGTTTAACATAATAACGAGTTTTCTCTCTCGAATTTTTTATTTAATCTTAGTATACACGTATTTTTTATGAGTATATTATTATATACACTATATTGTGTATGTGTTTGTTTTTTTCAGTGGGAGAATCACAGTAAATCGTTGAAATTGGAAGAACAAACGTTAGAGGGCATCAAGATGAGGATAAATAATAAGGTGATGAATGCAAGTGGCACATGGATAGACTGGCAACATCTATTTGAAGCGGCATCACTTTTAGCGCGTTGCCGGTATACCTTGCAATATACATATCCATACGCTTATTATATGGAACCCAGTCCTCGGAAAGAATTGGTATGCTTTAACAATAATGTTAAATAAAGCATGTGTAATAAAAACTGAGCACTGAATTATCCTACTAATCCTAATAGTTCGAGTATCAACAAGCACAATTAGAAGCAGAAATAGAGAATCTCTCGTGGAAAATTGAACGAGCGGAAACAACGGATCGGGGAGATCTAGAGAATCAAATGGATATTGCGGAAAAGCGTCGTGTTACTTTACTAAAGGATTTCCTCGAGGTATAACTATCTAAATGCTCTAATTCTATTTTGTCTCAATCTATAGATTCTAACAAAATTGAATCACAGTGATTTTTTCAAGTGCTATCTATCTTTCTATCTATCATCTAATTGCAAGGTGCAAAACATACGCGCGCGCCTACATATGTACACTTTATATTACAGACCCTATATTACAGCCTATATATGCACAGTGCCACAAAATTAAAAAAAAAATTAGTGTTAAATTTTTTAATATATAAAAATATTTCTACAATATAAAGAAAAATTTTGTTATATCATATATGAATAAAAAATGATCATAATTATCATAGTTATGGAAACGAGAATATTTTTGTTTTACAATAAGACAATGCAAAGTGTATATTATAATAACTATAAAGATGTGGTTTTTTTCTCCTAGATTATCGACACAGGAAATAATATCACGTGCTCTACATCATAATTTAAATGGGAGAATTATGAAAATCTAAGAATTATAAAAAATAACATTATATATAGCATTGATTTGTCATGTCCAAAAAATTTTTTCAGTTTTCACAATAATCGTTCGTAATTAGAGTTATACGGCAACAAACATTATATATACTTAAATTCTAATAATGTTACTTTTCTCACAAAATCAATAGGGAAAATATTAATTATGTCGATTGATTTATCGATATTTCGATATTAAAGTGTATATCTCTTACAATTAGTTGAAAAATATTTTCAAAAGTGCACTACAAAATGGCTTTTCTGAAGTGTTTTCTTTCTTTTCTCATTTTATATAGTGAAGTACATTTAACGCTAATCTCGCATTTTGATAAAAGGCATTGTATAGGAGGTATGAGAAGTATCGATCAATCAGAAAATCATATGTCTTCACTGATGTTTGTTTTTTTCCAAATCTTATTCAAAGTATCATTAATGTTTAAGATATGTTCATGTGCCCAATGATTAAAAAGGAATGCCTAATTTAAGGACTCTGGTGCCAAGATATAATGGTACCAACTTGCTGTATATATACTAAAAAAACGTAAATGAAGAAATACGTGAAAAAAAATAAAAAAGAATGTGACATGTTTTTTTATTAAATTAGATTTTAAGGAGTACATGTGCAACGATCAAAGATATCTGTGACACATCTAGCCGTAATTAAATTTACCTTTTTTAAGCTATTTAAAGAAAGGAAAACAGAATTTACTGTACTATTATAACATTTACCCCGCGAAGAAATAGGTGGTTATCCAAAAGCCGGAACCTTAAAATTGTGCAAAATAATATAAAATAACTGTAATGTTTGTTACAGTAAGAGAGATAAAAACTTTCTAAAAAGATTGCATGCAACTAAGAAAGTTGTTGCACAAAGTAGAATAATGTGATGATAAAACGATTTTCGGGAATCAGAAGAGACAATTAAAATGAGAAAGCAAAGTTTCTTTCAAATACACACACACACACACACACACACACACATATATATATATATATATATTTGTCTCTCTCCTTACTGTATAACTTCTCAAATGTCCAATGAGAAGTAATCACTTGTATAAGAATATTTAAGTATTTGTAAATTAATAATAATAATAATAATAATAATAATAATAATAATAATAATAATAATAATAATAATCATATAAATCCAAACAAAATTTATTGAATTCGTAATTTTATTAAATATATTCGTTGTTTATAAAAGCCTTTGGTTTCTTATTGACATTGAATATTGAATATTATGGTGTTACAAACGAATAATCACATAAGTTGATTTTACAAAATATATCCAAATAAATTTTTTGTTTTTTTGAAATAAGCTTTTTTGATGTTGCCATCGACAATATAGATTAATAAAATATGTGAAACTCTTTTTTATCATGCATTAATAAATGCTCATCAGTATTCTATATTTTCAATAAAATGGATTTTATGATGATTGACCAAGATTTACAACTCATTAACTTATTAACTTATGAATTAAAAAGAAAATTTTTTACATATTATTTTTTAATAATTCATATTATCAAATACGCGTGTAGATTCATTAAAACAAGATTACTTATTTTGACTTAGCTTGTAAAAAAAAACTCATGTAATTTTTTGCTTTTAACGTCATTTATTATAATTGCAGTAAGAACAAAGAAGCCTTAAGAACTCAAATTTAATTGTATATTAAAATGTGTTGCTGTGTGTGTATATATTTGTGTATGTGTGTTTGTGTCTGTGATTCCTAGCAATGTGATTGAAACATTCTGTACTGTATGGCAATAAAGCTGGAAAGCTGTTCGTGAAAGCGAAAGAAAGTGCAATGGATGAGTATGGAAGAAAAGGTGATGTATGTACAGGATATTCTGTAAATGGTGGTATAATCTGAAAGATGATTTTACATAAAAAAATAAATTTTAAGTATATTACTAAAATAAATTAAAAATATATATTATAGTTTGAGAAACTCTTTTTATACTTAGAAAAAGTTTTATTACATAATCAAGCAATATCATCACTAAAATTATTGTCTTTACTTTCAATATCAGTATCACTGTTGAAGGTATCATCTTCCTCTCCTATAATAGCTAATGATTTCAGTTTTATTAATAAATCTTCTCTTCCTTTGGAATCTGTTTTATCCTCACTTTTGTCTTTGACTTCACATTTATTTATATCTATGTCTGATCCAGACATGTGTTTATTATTTTTTGTATTTTTTGCTAAAAATAAAGTAGGTTAAAAATTATTATTTTGTGTGTGTATGTGTGTATTGGTGTGTTGGAATATTATACACACACACACACACATACATACATACATACATACATTCATTCATACGTACATATGTACGTACATACATACATATATATATATGTAAAATTTTGTATTTAAAAATTTAATATTCTAAATACAATATACATACATGATTGTTGATTCATGTAACGTAAAAACGTTCTTCGTTTTCTCTCTGACAAGGTTTTTAAAATTGTTTTAAATTCTTCATCCAATTTAATTAATTCTTCCCTATTAGGTTTTGCTTCTACAATTTCTTTCTTCTTTCCACATTTTGGACAAATTTCATTCTGCTTGGCACAAGGCAAGCAGATATTATGATAAGAGTGTTTCACAATCTTTTGTTCACATTTTATGCATTTCATTGGAGCTTTAAGTGCTTTGTATTTCCTGTACTTGATCTTCCATTCTATTATTTTTTTGCAGCGCTCACAAACATTCACAACTTCAATACTATTAATAAATTTTATTTTCTTAGAATTATCATACAAATTATTTTTGAAAGCTGTATGATTCTGGTACTTCTGAGGTCTTGATCGACTAGTGTTACCTTTTTGACAACTCATGTTTCATTTATTGTAATATTTTTTGCAGATTTAATAACCCACTTTATAATACAATGTATGAAGTTCTCTTTTAAATTACCAATAACACAAATTTTATTATCTGCAAATATAAAAGAATATTTATTACATCCAGCATATTCAGAATTATCAGCAGCAATTTAACATAATAACAAAAATTTCATATTATAGTATTAAATCTAGTTTTATCTAGACAAAATTGAAGACAGAATTTTATTCATAATTTTATGTCATATAATGAAGAAAAACATTTAAGGAAATAACATGTGTACATATATATATATATATATATATATATATATATATATATATATATATATATATATATAAAATGCAGGTCAGGATAACAAATATTTTGAAATGTGCAGAATATAAAATTCTAAACGATTTTGTTTTGAATTTTTTCATTACAAAGTGTTTAAAAGTTTAAAGCGGTTTTTAGATATGCTGAAAATAATATTAATAATTCAAAATGTACTTTTGACGATTCATAATCACGCGCAATTGCTTTTGTTTTTTAAAACATTTTAGATGTATATGTAATAGTAAAATCAACTTCTTAAATATTCTTTTTTCAAAATTTAGTTATTAATGTATTTAAGTATGTATGCACTTAAAAAAAGTTGATAATGTCGAAAAACTCAAATATGCAATTATAAGTAACATCGGTAACGAAATAGTTGAATCAATATTTCACATTTTTAGCATCCAAACCATATTTAAAATTTTTAAAAAATAATTGAACAATGAAAAACAATTATATAATCATTATAAAAGAATATTAGATTATTTACCGTATAATTAAATAAAAGTTATTACAAATTCAATTTTTAATATGCTTGATGTCTAATGAGGTTAAGAATCTTTCTCCTTATAAAAAGGTTAAAAGTCAACATAAGTAAATAGGTATAAATCACTAGCACAGCGTACAGACTTAAGCGGGGAGCACACACTTTTGCATAAGCGCATAACCATAAACATAAAGAAATTGATTGGTCCACAAATGTATGCATAAGGAAATGAACCAATCAATTTCCTTATGCTTATAGTTATGCGCTTATGCAAAAGTGTGTGCTCCCCGCTTTATGGAATAATAGCCGATATATTCTAGTATGTATATACATACTAGACTCACTAGCTGCTAATACTCTATAGCTGCTTCTTCTTCTTCTACGAAACGATTATTTTATTAGCACCGATTGGTCAATTTTGTAGGATCTCGTTTTACTGCCATTGGAAGCTTCAAGGCCTATCCAGGATTGCGTTCCGTTTCACGCATAGAGCGCATAGATCATTTGGAAATCTATAATATATGTTACATGAATTATAGATTTTCAAGCGATCTATGCGCTTAATGCGTGAAACGGAACGCATCCCAGATTCAAACGAATTTGCGTGCATGTGTATGTATATGTATGGTGTGTGTGTATATATATATATATATATATCTTTTAAATTTTGATGTTCATAATTTTTGTTCTTGATTAGACATAACTTTTTATTAATTTCATCATTTTTATAAAAGGAGCAGGTTTAACCAATAGATATATTAAAGTAATACCCTTTTTCTTGTGTATACATACAACAAAATCTTTTTTTGTACAGATGTATAAACTCGACAGCCTTTTTACTTTTTTAAAAAGATTTTCGAATAATTATTAATTTATCATTTATCAATCTGAAATTGGCAAAATAACAAATGATTTATAAATCAATTATCTTATTAAAGAAATATTAGGTCGTGGGTCGTGATTTGCATTTTGAAAATCAATGATATATTTCTCAAGGATAATTAACTAATAATATATTTATAATACTAATAATATAATATTTGGACATAATTTTTTTGTTTAAATAATAAATATTACTTTTCATTGGCACAGAAACGCCAAGTTATTTTTTCAATTTTCATACTTTTGATTAGTTTTGATTTTTATTCATATATATGTGATTTTATACATTTATATATTATTGAAAATATTTTATTTAAAAGAATATCTTGTAAAATCTACAATCTCATATTAAAATATATAAAATATATAAAAATACATTATATTAAATGCAAACATTCCAATATATTTAATGTCACGTTAGATATTTTTAATATTAAAACATTGCTAAGAAAAAAGGAAAAATTAATAAATTTTATAGCACATATTTTTTATTCTTAATTGCGTGCAATTGATATCATTTTTTGTAGAAAAAAAAAAAATTTTAATGGAAAATATATATTGCAGCAGGATTTTATGTACAATTTTTTTTTAATAAATGCATGGATCTAGGATTATTTTTTAACCTTTTCTTCAAAGAGTAATTTTTTTAACGGTAATGTCTCATAAACAGTATCGTCATCAAAAATTAGTAGTCAATAAATAGCTAATCCTATTCTAATATATTTTATATTTTTTTATATATAGTTGTTTTGTTAAAGAAATAAAATTCTAAAAGATGCATGTGTATGTGATATTCATTATATTCATTAATTTTATATAAAAGAAATATCATCTTATTTACATATATTGCATTTATAATAAATTTTCAATCTTTATCCATATTCTGCCTCTAATTTTTAATATGTTTTACCTATGCCGATATAGCGCATCTAAAGCCTAAATTTCCAGCTGATGTATCGGGTGTATTTTGACTACGTGCAGCACATCGGTATCTGTGGCAATAACTTTTATGACAAAGATAAGAACCACCTTTTTTTACTTTATTGTTACCACTAGATGGGCCAAACTGAAAATAAAAATAAAAACTATTATAATATAAGTCATCAGTATAATACATTTATACAAACTTTATTACAATTTAATATAAGTCCCTATATATATTATATCATATATAATTTTTTTTTATACAGGATTTGTTTGTCGATCGCTCGAGTGCTTCGTTATCCACCAATCAGCTGTCCACTCCCAAACATTTCCAACAATATTATGTAAATCATATTTATTTTGTGAAAACATTGTAACTGGCGATGTGCCTTTGAATCCATCCTCTTTAGTGTTTTCTGTAGGAAAATTGCCTTGCCAAATATTGGCTCTACAAGATGATAATAAAATACAAATTTTCATTATAAATTACAATAAAAAGTGCACATATACAATACATGTGCAAATTATATTTATATAAATAGAAATTTTTATATAAAAATTTAATATACTTATGCCGATTGTTTGGCATCAATTTATTTCCCCAAGGATATAGTCTATCTGAAAGTCCACCACGACATGCAATTTCCCATTCTGCTTCAGTTGGTAATCTCTTTCTCATCCAATTGCAATAAGCAGCTGCGTCATGCCAGGAAACATGAACAACAGGATGGTCCATTCTGTCTAAGTATTTTCTAATTATAGTCAAAATAATGAAAACAGTTTTATGAATCCTATGAACAAAATATTCAAATTTTTTTCTCTTTTACACTTACAAGTGATATTTGAATCAGAACCCTCTGGACGTTGCCATGAAGCTTGTTTCACAGGTGTCCACCAAGGAGCTTGCACAACCGTTTCATTGATTTTGTTTTTCATATTTTGCGTTAAAAGACCTTCAAAGACAAAGGAATCTCCAAAACTCTCCGCTTCCGTTATGTATCCAGTGGTTCTTACAAAAGTTGCAAACTCTTCATTATTTACTTCAAACTTGTCTATATAAAAACTATCTAATATTACTTCACGTTTTGGACCTTCTCCATCTGCTATAAAAATTGGATTATTCGTTCCTATGAAATACGTCCCAGCATTTATCTTAAACATTTTTTTCGTTTTCTCCTCTTTCATATGAATTGCATCGAATTTAGAATTATCAACAACACAATATCCTGCTTGAGGATTGAAAATTGCTTGACGATTCAACTTGTTTCCGCATTGACAACTGCCGTTATTTTTTACGGCATTTACACACAAATAATAATAACCGATTATCATTTGTATCTTATAAAAATAATAAAAGAGTGTCATTTTTTGGGAAAACAAGATTCTTACGCTTCTTGTTCAATAAATTTTTTCTCTCTTTTTTTTTATGGATTCTCATTCGGTTTCTCTTTTTTTATTTCTGTTCTTTCTTTACTTTTTATGGATTTCTCATTCATTCATTAGGAAAAACGCTGTAAAACAGGCAGTAAGAATAAGACTTAAAACTTTTAACTACAGACTACAGGAGAGCTATTACGATTCTTGAAACGAGATGAAAATTACAAAAGTGAGCAGATTTACTAGATTTCAACAAATGAAATTGTAAATATTCTAGTGAATTTCCTCACTTTTGTATTTTTCACTTTATTTCGAAAACCGTAATAGCCTTCCAGATTACATCAACGACAAGATACACTGCGCGACAAATGCGATAATGGATACATTCAGGAAACATAACTGTTGCACAACTGTTGAGCTCGTCTTGTCACATTTAATGTTTTTGATTTGCTAGTTCTAGAAGTAAGAACCAATTACGTACTATTGCAATCCAACAGTTGTGTTTTCTGATCACGCCCAATGATTCGTTCCCACAGACTTCTATATATTACTAGACCGCTAACTCTCTTCGAAAAATTGGACTCATAAAGTATGTATATAACATATGAGAAGTAAGCATCTGTGCATGCGTGACTGAAGTAGGAACCAATAAGAAAGAAAAGGATAGGATCTGATATGTAATATGGCCGACGTGTACAGACACCTTTATTACTTGCATACAAGGCTAACCATTTTAACATTTTAGTACCTCGTTGATATCTTATTAATCTTAAAATCATACAAATGTAAAAGAACCATGCATGTTTCGAATTCTTTTCAATTAAAACGAATAGCTTTACTAACAAATAAAATCTTATCTGCTGAAATACATTTTTTTTTTAATTTTAAAACATTTATTTAAAATATTTTTTATTAAAATGCATATTTTTCAAGATATTATTGAGGCCGTGACTTTTTAAATTTTATAAAAATAAAATGTTTAGAAAAGGAGTTCTAATCCCAATGATATATCGTTAAGTGTACCTAATTAAATATACCTTTTGGTATACTTAATTCAAATCTATATTTCTGATTTTAAATTGAAGTTAATTATAGATTTAAGTTGCTAAATTAAATTTTTTTGAGAAGGGGATTCAGGGTTTACATACAAAATAAATCAGACATGTAAAATACACACTGTTGAAGTAAATATATTATAATCAATAACTTTATTTTTATCTGCAATAATATACATGGCTAGGAAAACGCTGAACTTTTAAAACTAAGCAAACTAAATGAAATAATTATAATGTAAATCATATTCATAATAGTCTTACATAAAATAAAATATCTATACGTATAATAAATAATGTGTAATGTTTATGACAAATTATGACGAATTATTTGTACCAAATTGGAACAACTAAAGAAAGCTATTAATTTTTAACTTTCAAGTATATAGAAATGTTGTAGTTTATTCGACTGCATATGTCTCATCGAGACAATGTTGAATCGACAAAATATTATATAAAACATACGGGAAGGCAGATGTCGGCCCGAGAATGTGCAGGCGAACGTTGCATTCTTCTAACAAATATAACCATTTTAATTTGGCGCGCTTTTCTACCGTCATTGCCTACAACAAAAATTTTCCTTTTTATATCGTATTTAGAGCAATTTTAAATCTAAGACAAACACAAAAAATAAAATGTTTACTATAATTATACATATTGTATATACATATTTGTTATATACATTATATATTTGTTATTATACATTATACATATATACTTCGACTTATTTTACATATGCCTTAATTTTAATTAGTTATATTTCTATAGTTAGTTATATAGTTATAATTAGTTATATTTTATTATTTTTTGATTAATAAAAAATTAAGAATCATCATATTTTACATGAGTATAGTTGGAAATAATTGTTTTTTTAACATTAATTTAAATTGATTACTTGAAATTCATCAACTGTGCATCCCATGACTCGTTCCGCGATATCGCCAGTCAAACGGCATCCGATGAGATATCCAGTGTCATCTTTCAAATTGATTTTTATATTAAATTTTACAATGTTTAGTGGCGTCCGGATTCCGTTGCCTGATGGGCAATTCAAGTTCATACAAGGATCTTTCATATTCGGGACAATCTTTTTACACAGAGCGCTAAAAATGCAGGACAGAGCATTGTCGATATTTTAATTACTTAAATTACTTAAATTATGAATGCAATGTAGGAAAAGTACCATTTTACAGATATCACATCTTTAAGTGAACCATCCAAATTCATTTCAGTCACTGAAGCTTTTACAATTGTTGCAAATTGCAATCTCTCACCTTCCACATTCGTTTTTCTTTGTAACTTCTCCGTGATTTGTTGTATTGTCATTACAGTCGTAATAGTGTTTGCTACAATATTAATATAAAATTCATAATAATAAAACGTGTTACACAAAAATTAATTGCGCTAAAATTCCATGTCTATTATTAGATAAATTAATAGAAAAACAAACTCATTTTTTAGCATGCTCAATATACCACTGTTTAAATGATTTATGCATTATTCGTGATATAATAGAGAGATAAATAAAATATTTTATATTTACACGCTTCAATTAATTATTTAATAACAACCATAGTTAACTATATTACTTAACTTAAAATATCGTATAAGTACTGGTTTACACAAATGTTATAACAATTTATATTTTAATACTGGTTAAACTAGCGTTTATATAATATTTTAAGTTAATAATTATAATTACAAATATTATTAAAAATTATTAGTAAAATAAATGTATATGCAAACGTAATCATACACACACACACTATTATACGTTATATATGTGCAACATATATAACGTATATAATTTAATAATTTAATAATTTTAATATAATATTTTATAATATAATAATTTTTTAACAAACAACTCTTTTTACATATAATTTAAAATACTTATATTATTATATTGCTATATAAAATATTTTATTATATATTATTATATTTTATAAAACTTAAAATATATAGATCATTCCATTAAGCGGATGATTTTTAAAATAGATGCTAGCAACAAACATATGTTGAGATTTAAATGATATACAAGTGTTGTCTGTATGAATACGTTATAAAGTTATATTATATTTAGATTAAACTCGATTTAAATTAATCGTCATTCTCACGATTTGGTATAGTGAATGAGTCGCTGCATATGGAATCAGGATCATAATGTTGTATCGCACTTATAATGTTTGCGGCTTGAGGTACATCCGGACATTCTGTAATTAGCGTTCTTCTTGCTGCGTACAATAAAAACAATATTGCAAATATAATAATCTTTATCTTAATCGTAAAAGTTTACAAAAATTTACATGCATCATTTTCCTTTTTTTGTATATGTTGTAGAGAGTAGTTTCCTAATTAAAATACACTTTGAATTTTGTGGCAATCTGATTCTTTAGATATGCAATTTTGAAATATTATAATTTTTGTATTTATCAAAAAAAATAATCTGTGCTGTGTAAGTTTTTGTAAACTTTTATCTATTTTTTTCTATTTTTTCTATTTATATGCTTATAGAGCAAAAGTAATAGAATGATTTTGTTATATTTATAATGTATATCGTTTTTCGAATACATTCGCAAAGCACTGCAAATTATTGAATATTAACAGAGCATGATTCCACAAAATCAGATTTTCAAAAGAATACAAAAACCTGATTTAATCTAAAATAAAAAAAAACCAATTTTTAATAAAGGCATTAAAATACATTAATTAGCATATGCATTAATTATAATATGCATACTACTATATGAATAATTATTTAAAGTTATGTTAAGCCTTATCTAAATATTTTCGAAGTTCACAATTTTAATAAATGATATATCTAATGATATATATACTGATATATATCTAATGATATATATCTAACTAAAATAAGCGATATTTAATGATATACATATTTAGAAGATTGTATAATATATATGTATAATATATAATATTACAAAAAGACCGAAATGCTGGATCTTCAACATACAAATACTTAACGCTATTTTTTTCTTATATTCATCGTGTGCGATGCGAACATCAACTAAGAACAATATTGTCCGTTTCGGTTCCCAAAAGGCAGATCTCTCCACCCAATCTTTGTCCCATAATATCAATGATACCGTATTATCCGTCGATCCATCTGTTACCTCAAAACTGCGACATGTTAAAGCTTGTCCATTCCGAGTCATTATATTACGCGTATCGCCGATCTATAATATATTTAATCATACAATATAATTTATTACTATTGACACGAGTACGAAAACGGTAGTTTTATTGAAGGAGCATAACTTTGATACCAATATAATTTATATTAAAAAATATACGGATTTTTAATGTTTATATATATATATATATATATATATGCACATTAACACATAAACATACACGTATGTTTATATATTTTATATGCATTTATATATATATATATATATATATATATATATATATATTTATTTATTTATTTATTTATTAATAATTGTAACTAAATAAATTATTTTTTATTATTTTGAGAAATACAGTGCCATATATCGAAGATTTGACATGTTCATTGTTATTTATAACTTACAAACGTTACAACGACGAGAAGGTCTACTGAGCGATCACATAAAGCCTCGATGTTATCCAAAATGTTTTTCAAGCTTTTCGCGGAGTTCACACTCTTAACAGGTTGCATTAGCAAATTTTTGTATTGTTCACGAGTAGGCGCATCATGATTATGTATGAGAGCTGCACCCTCATTCACGATCAGAGCGAAAGAACTAGAAGTCGATGGTACAAATTGTTCATTTTTATCATTAGCCTGGCGTTTCATAATTTTCGCGCTTATCACTTCCACTGTAAAACAGATATTTTTATTAAAGATTCGTTTCTCATTTTTTAAAGAATATATATTTATCACAGTTTTATTTATTCTATTTTATTTGTAAGAACCGTAACCATTACATTAAAATAGTTATTATATGTACATAATAATGAGTACAATTTATATTAAACAAATTTTTGACATAATATAAAATATATAATATTATTTTTAAATTATCTTGGGTCAAAAAGTCCATATATAATCAATATATATAATCGAACATAAATATATTTCTAACAATAACACTCCATGCACACGACGGATGGTGCGACCGACTCATCCGGACACCCTGTATATACATATACATATACATAGACATATATATATATATATATATATATATATATATATATATATATATATATATACAGACATATATGTGTTTTTTGTACATACACTCGTTTCTCTTGTACATACGATATTTTTATCTATATGTAATAGTATATTGCATATAGATAAAACAAGAAAATTAATTAAAAGCATTCTTTTTTAAAAAAAGTAAAATTTGTAAAAATACACACACACACACACACACACACACACACATGCGCACATACCTACGGATCCGATATTAAATGTGGACGATACTTGTTTTACAAATTCCATGCTTCCCCATACTGTAACATTGATAAAGTCTTCTTCACTATCCCGTAAAGTGAATGTCCACACGCTACGTTCACCTCTGTTAACTGCAACAATCGATAAAATAAGAAATAAAGTTTATTATAATCAAATATAAATATGTTTTCTTTCTTCTGTATAAATTATGTCCGGCAAATCTACATAAAAGGACAAATATTAAAAAATAATTTAAAAAACTTTTACTTTTATATTGGTTTTTTTTAAAGAGAAATTTGAAGAAATGAAATATATAATACATATATACAGTGTGTGTGTGTGTGTGTGTGTGTGTGTGTGTGTGGAGGAACATATTTTATATATTATATTTAAATATACATGAACTTTTGTTCTTGAAACAAAATGTCATCTTTTATTTTTTGTTTCGTATATATATATATAAAGTATAAAAAGGGAGAACTTTTTATTTAAAAAGAATAAGGAATAATAAGCATACAATTTTTATTCAATTTATCAAAACAAGTAAATAAATAAATAATAATAAAAGTTAATATAAAAATAAATATTTTCCATATTTGAAAATGAATAAATCACACAAACTTTGTTTAATATGTGATATTTTTGTAAATTGGCTTATTTATTTTTCAAAATTTTTATTATATCGATTATCGATTTTAAATAATTGATAATCGATTCTAAATAAAAAACTGTGCTTATCGATACCTACATTTTGTTTGAGTGGCGGTAAATGTTTTTACGTTTGAACTATTTATGATTATGCCGATTACAAACGTATTTGGCATTCCTTCCTGTAACGATTTAATTTCCTGCCTGTATAGAAAAGACATGTCTCGCTATCAACAATGGCTCAAAGTAAAGTAAAAAAACTTGAGTAATAACACGTTCGTTTGCGTGAGACTCCAAGTACGAGTTAAATCACTCCAATGCTACCAATTGCCAAGATTTACCGTACACAGTATATAGGCTGCGATCGGGAAAATGTTAGAAATGCTTCGAAGCATTTGATTGACCAATCAGAATAAAAAGAACAAAAATTTCTTTATTCCGATTGGTTAATGTAATGCTTCGAAGCATTTCTAGCGTCTTCCCGACCGCAGCTATTGACTAGATCATAGACATAGTAAGTATAGATTGCACATTTTGTATGTTTTTTTTCATTTAGGCAGCGTGAAACTTAGAAAGAGAAATTCTCTATTCTCAGACTCTTTCTCTTTGTCTAAACTCTAAATGATACGTGGTGAGAGAAAGAAGCCTTCGTAGTACGTTGCAGCGATATTGAATTTCTGCCCCACTCTAAATATTGATAGACAAAGACACATATCCTATATGATATATATAGGATCCCATATCATATATGATAAAGCGGGGAGAACACACTTTTGCATAAGCGCATAACAATAAACATAAGGAAATTGATTGGTCCACAAATGTATGCATAAGAAAATGAACCAATCAATTTCTTTATGTTTATTGTTATGCGCTTATGCAAAAGTGTGCTCCCCGCTTTACGCCGCTTATAGGGAAGATACGTTCCTAGCAATATAGAAGTATTACATATATGGGAGGCAGGTTGGACTATCCTATCTATCTGCTACATGTTTATGGTCAATGGTCAATCTTCAAAATACATCGTTTGACACAGGCAAAATGTTTTCCCTGACAGATTGGCGACCCTGACAGTGATAATGCTCGATGTCCGATAGTCTGATGCATTGACGATTCATCGTACTTTCAGTTTTAGTGGCGTCTCACCATAAAAAAGAGAGATTTATAGTTGAAATTTATCAAGTGTGATTGATAAATCTGAGTGACTCCTGAAAAAAAAGATTCACCGTAATTCGGCGACGTCGTCATGGCCGATAGTGAGCAGAAGGCGTTGCAACTGGTAGCAGAGGCCGAGAGAAAGCTATCGTCGTCAAAGAGCTTCTTTGGCGCACTGTTCGGGTAAGCTGATCGATTTGTTACTCAAATTCATTCCGTTGGAAACGTATACATATGGATTTTATATTATTCGAACAATTATCTTATCGCAAATCGCGGGAAATTTGTTATTTCAACGAACAATCATACATATATTTAAATTTCGATCATCTTTTGTATCATGATTTCTGTAGATGTATATATTGTATACGCGTCAATATATATATGTCAATGCGCATTAACAAGAATATGTATAGATAATGTTTTTCTTCTGTATGCAAAACAAGAATTTTTTGTCCTGAAAGATTGGTGAATCAATGTTTAATTTTTGTAGAAGTTCATCAAAAATTGAAGAGGCAGTAGAATGTTATCAACGGGCAGCAAATCTGTTCAAGATGGCAAAAAAATGGAATTCGGCGGGAAAGGCATTTTACGATGCGGCAGATTTACATGCAAAAGCAGGTGGTCGTCATGACGCGGCCAATAATTATGTAGATGCTGCTAATTGTTTCAAAAAATCGGATACAAATGGTATTACGATAAATATTATAGGGATATATTTAATTAGTAAAAACGTAGAATGTTTAGGAAAATAATATTTTCTAAAATAAATGTTGTGAGATAATTAACTTATACATCATGTTTCTGTCTTTACAGAGGCGATCAGCTGTTTGTTAAAAGCCATCGAGATTTATACTGACATGGGCCGTTTCACAATGGCAGCAAAGCATCATCAAAGTATAGCTGAAATTTATGAAAGCGATGCAGTCGATTTGGAGCGTGCGGTACATCATTATGAGCAAGCTGCAGATTATTTCCGTGGTGAAGAAAGTAATTCCTCTGCAAATAAATGTCTTCTTAAGGTTGCACAATATGCTGCTCAACTTGAAAATTATGATAAAGCCATTCAGATCTATGAGCAGGTAAAAGAGATATTTATAGAAAATTCGTAAAAGTTCAAAAAGTTACTAAAAATATCCTAATTCTTGTAAATTTTATATAAATTTGATTTAATATAAACTTAATTTTAATTTAAATGTTTGAAGCTTATTTATTTCACAGGTTGCTTCTGCATCATTAGAAAGTTCTTTACTCAAATACAGTGCTAAGGAATATTTCTTCCGTGCAGCATTGTGTCATTTATGTGTCGACTCATTAAATGCTCAACATGCAATTGAGCGTTATCAAGAACAGTACCCAGCTTTTCAAGATTCTAGAGAATATAAATTAATAAAGGTATGTTTTTGTGTCAACTTAATTCTTGATCAATATTTTACACGCACACACACATATATGTGTGTGTGTATATATATATATATATATATATATATATATATATATATATATATATTATTTCTATTTCTATTTCTATTTCTATTTTATTTGATAATTTGTCCCTATTGTACATCTACAGACATTGATAGAACATTTGGAAGATCAAAACCTTGAAGGTTATACAGAAGCTGTTAAGGAATATGATTCAATTTCAAGATTGGATCAATGGTATACAACAGTATTATTACGTATCAAAAAGCAAATTCACGATAATCCGGATCTACGCTGATCAGTTTTTTCTTATCCATGTTACTTTCTGGCAACAATATTATTTCATCTCTGTATAGATTTGTTTTTGAATCGCGTCTTGCTTTCAATGGAAACTATATAGTATTTCATATATATATATAGTTTTTATATAATAGCTCACACAATTAGATCGCCTTTTCGTTAGGCTCGTTCTCGACACTTATCATTATATATGTAAACATTTTTTAAAATCTACATACTCACGAAATTGTGGAAGATTACAGTCTGCAAGAATATGAAAAATGATTATTTTGAACGTCTAAGTCTTTATGTTTGCATGTATGCGCGCGTGTGTGTGTGTATATGTATTTACCTTTTTTTTATACAGGCTTATTGCCAGATATATTGACTACAATGTTACATCCAATGATTTTGTTTTAAAATAATAGCCTAGAATTCTTATCTTATTTACTTTATGTATGTATGTATGTGCATACACACACACACACATACAAACACATACATACATATAGAAGATGTACGACCATTTACTATGATTTTTTCGAGAACGGTCGATAATAGAAAAAATGTTAGGAGAAAAATTGCCTGATGTAATAATTATCATTTATTTTATTTTATTTTTTTCTTAAATACAACAATCTGTCGAAAAATAATATATTGCATTTTTAAAATAAAACTATTTTGTTGAATTTACACAAATTGATCTTTCTAAACAATCTGTAAAAAATATAAAAGTAATTACATAACATCTTAACATTATTATGAAAATCATAATAAAATGATGTAAAAAATGATTATTATATCAGTATGACATTTAAGAGCATCACATTAAATAAAAGATAAAAAACTTAAAATATTTTGCAGAATCTTCATTTTTCCAATAATTTATCCTTATATTTTAATATCTAAATCGTTCATAAAAATAAATTTGCAAATTTAACTGAATGTCTCACTAAAAAAAAGTACAATTGCATTTTTCTAGTATATTATTGCACTCAAAAAAAATATAATAGAATTATAATTAGAAGGAGGATACATAGTTATTATTATGCCATTCAATTCTTTTTTCTATCGTTTGTTTCTATTGTCAACTGTTTTCGAGAAAATTACATGGACGAATAGATGGTTGCTTTGTAAACTATTTTATATATATATATATATATATATATATATATATATATATATATATATATATATATATATATATAAAAACTTAATGTCATTATTATATACATACACATACATACGCACTTTGTTTTTTTTTAAATTGATAATCTTATCATTTTAACCAGGATTATTATAGATTATTATCTTTCTAAATTTGAAATTACAGTGTGCAACTATAAATAACATATTAGATCAATAAATATTAATAAATTTCTTATTGATTTTTCTCGCACTTTTGGATAATTTTACAATGAAAAGTTTCTTAAATTATATATGTATATTTTTTTTATTTAATAGCAAAGAGAAAATATTGTATATGATATTTTGAATGTATATAATTATATTAATTGAAACAATAACTCTTTCGTGTTTTTTTTATAAAAACTGTTTTGTTTTTTCCATTTATAGTGAAGTACATTTTATAGTGAAGAAATTACAATAAAACATGATATCATTTGTCACTCTTGCACTGCCAAAGTATCAAAGTAACAAGTTTAATAGACATATAATTTGTATATTTTACAGTTTTCTTTTTTTCTGTTTTAGACTTATTCATTTCTTTTTTTCTGATTTCTTTCATCTCATATTTATTTTCACTTTGAAATGGTTATTGTTATCAAAATTTTTGTATATAGTTTGAATTAGGAATATTATTAGGATACATGTGATATACATATATTCTTTCCCAATATGAAATTCTCTAAAAATGTATATGATTTTTGCAATAATGTAGTATTGTTTAATCTAATTTAATTGATATTTGTTGTTTATGGATATAAATATCCAACAAAAAAAGACGGAAGTGGGTAGGAAAATACAAGAGATATATTTATAGTTGGAATACTGCAAAAATTTGATATAGATTTGATTATATATAGATTTTTCTGTACATTCTTTTTACATTATTTAATATTTTTGTAATTCATTTTTATGATATTTTAATTATAATTATAATTTTACAACAAGCTATGGTAAAATTCATCTGATTTTATTACAATATTAAAAAATATAAAACATTGACATAATGTTATAAAAGCTTCGAATATATTATTGTCAAAGTAGGTTCAAACTACATACAAGCATATATTTATTATTTAGTGGAATGCTCGAAAATATAACATCTAAAAATTATTTCATAATTGTTACATTGAAAATTTTGCATTGTATGTAGACGCATCATATATTAATACAATATACATACATATTTCAAGAATATATATTAATATAAATTATATAATAAATTTCTGCTGTTAATTAGAAATAGGTAGAACTATTTACATGTATATGAATAATGAAACATGCATTAGCATAAGTATATGTATACTTATCAAGAGATAAAAGGGGATAATAAAAATTTCGAACTGTACACACATAATGTATATTATTTGCTGAAAGAAACAAGATGGAAGCAATATATAAAATCTTTGTGTATTTAATGTAAAAAACTGCATGAGATAAATAACATTTTAATTCAAATGTTTCATAATATAAATATCATGTATTATTGCTAAAAGAATTTACTAGTTTATAATTGCTAATTCATTTTACATTTAGAGTTTACATGTTTTGCCTAACATTATTGTTTATTCAAAGTTTAACAGTGTCAAGTACCTGCACGATTATGTATATTTGTGCAAGTAAGTAAGCACGTTTTTGTAAATAACAAAAAATTAAAGATCATTGTATGCTTCAAAATTTATTTAGTTATCCTATAAAGTCAATAATGCCTTCTATCTTGTGAATTTATATATATTATACCTCATTCTTACGCTTAAGAGCATTGAACTTTTTATTCTCGATCGAACAAATCAGAACAAGCTTCCAGACTTTTGTTTACACAATCAGCACATTAATGATCCTTTTCACTTTCTCTACTGGCTTTTATGTTTGTTTTCAATTAAATAACACATACAAACTTTATAATATTCTTAAAAAAAATATCTATTGTTTAAAATTGGTTAGATTGCTATTAAAATAACACATAAGTTAATGTAATGTTAGACTAAAAACATGAGTTTAGTGTCTATAAACAATTATATTCGCATGATTCATTATTCCACATAACAGATTATTAGCAAAGAATTTATTCGGCATTTTATGACGGACATATTTTATACATTTTGATAATACATATTTTTTTTTTATTACATATTTATATTTAGATATATTAATGTTTTATCTGTCGATTTTCTATGAACAAATAGGTAATGTTGCACATATATAAACAAAATTGTACAATTTATATATAAATGTAATTCTGACACAAATAAATTCTCTCTTATGTTTTATAATAAAATTAATTTATTTCTCTAAACGCAAAATATATATTTATAGAAAAAATAGTTCATATAAAAATATTACTTGATTTGGAAAGAAATGTCCTGATGGTCGATCATGTACAATGCGCATCAATGATTCATTCCCTCAGGTAAGGGGGTTCACAGAAATACACCAATAAGACCATGGATATACTTCTTTATCCGTGGCCTATTGGTGTATCCCTTTTACCTCTCGAACGAATCATTCACGCACAGTGTACTTTTCTCCGTCCATTAATGACGTTATTGCATTGACTTCGCCAATAAAAGATTTGAATTCATAGTATAATATAGTGATTAATTGATCTGCATTGGATTATCTATTCGTTCCAAAACCGCCATGTAATTCCGCTCAATCATGGGGTCTGTTCTTTTTGCTGAACTGGACTAATTCAGAGTTTATCTTTTTCTCTCCATATTGGGAAGAGCCAGTTCAGCTAAAACGAACAGACCCATGGGGTGCGTTCCGATTCCCCGGGTACACCCAGACATCCAGAAAGCGTTCAGATTCCTTTCAAATGCTCCCACCGGATTCTCAAGTGAGACGTTCAAATTGTCACTTTATCCACCCGAGAAAGTATAAAAGCTCTACGAGCCAGGTGGTTCGGGTGATGGTGACGCAATATGCGAGCAATATTGAAAAGTCTAGTAAGTCTAGTTCATTAAGTCAGTATCGGGTATCAAACTATGGAGTACGTCAGATTCTATTATCCTTTCAGACACTTTTCATTAGACGCCGCTCACCCAACTATCACTCATCGGATGGAGAATCGAAACATAGTCATGTAAGGATGAATTCACACTTTGGCAGAAAAACAAAAAGTAGAAAAGCAGCAGCCAATCAGCGTGAAATCACAAAGTTTCACGTGAAATTTAGATAAGTGAAAAATGCTATGGACAGCCAAATTAAGTAATATGATTGGTCGAATTCTTACGGTTACGATTACGATTACGGAAAGTGTGTTTGACCGGCTTTAATGTCCTACTTGCTCCAGCATAGAGTAGATAGTTCATTGAACTAACTGTACTAATTCAAGTTATACTGCTGAAAAGAATGCTTTTTCACGATGCAGATAAAAAGAACGCTTTAGTGCAAATTTCGTAAACTAGTCAGCCAATTCAGCTAAAAAGAACAAACAAAAACACATGTTACTGTTGGAGAATGGATTCTTCATCTTATAAACAAAAACCGATCGCTTATTTAACAAGAAAAGTTCAGATTTCTTGTTGTCATCGTTTAAATAGGTAGTATCTAGTTAGTACCTACATGAATTGACAGGATCTATATATTGTAGTAAACTACTAACATTGCAAAGATAATATATATATATATATATATATATATATATATATATATATATATATATATATATATACTTTAACTAGAAAAAAATACTACAATAAAAGACTAGTTAAAATATTATTTGATAGGTTTGGGACACTTTATATTAATTTTAGATATTTTAATAAAATTTTAGCCCATTTTTGAATGAGCATGAAAATGCAAGAGTGTATGGGAAGTGCAACAACATTTGGGGTCATGGCCATAATTATACAATAGAAGTAACTGTTCGTGGACCAATAGATCCATTAACAGGAATGGTTATTAATTTGACAGATTTGAAGGATTGTATGCAGAAGGTGGTGATAGATCAAATGGATCATAAAAATTTGGATAAGCAGCTTGATCATTTTACAAGTACGATATCTACAAGCGAAAATATTGCTGTTTACATTTTTGAGCAGCTAAAAAAACAAATGTCTAATCCTGATTTATTGCATGAAGTCAAAGTCCATGAAACTGACAAAAATGTTATGTATTTTAGAGGCGAATATGACAAAATATAACTTCTGATTTTTAATTACATTTATACAAATTTATATATTTTTTATTTTTTTTACATTTTAATTATTCATATAAGTTTAAAATAATATACAATTATTATACATAAATCATATGTTATAAAACATACAGATATATGTATTCCCATTTCATCATAATTTTATTTAATTACAGATGATTATGTAGATATACATATATGCTATATACAATATGGATAGAAGTTGAAAATTATTTACTCATCTTTTTATTACTGCACATATGTAGATATAGTTTCAAATTGTAGATAACTATGAAATCCTGAGTATATATTATTTATATGTATGTGTGTATATATGTGCATGTGTGCTCATCACATAGAAACATACATATATACATATATATATATATATATATATATATATATTCAGAAACTTCACACACATACATATAATTAAATATACCTATACTATATGTTTATATATTAGAGATACTTAAAATATAAACTGCACATTATATTTTTAAATAATGAATTAGAAAAAATAGTCTTTTGTAAAAAAAGTTAACAAGACACATATTATAATATATAATCATTCTATAAATTATTTTTAATTTGCTAATATACATAATTGTAAATATTAAATCAATTTTCTAAAATTATTCGTGTGCATGAGAGAATTTTTTGTATATGCATAATGTCAACAATTATATAGAGAAGAAACAACATTATTTATAATTTAGGACAAAAATTGTTATAAAGTATCTAAATGTGTGTCATACTTTATAAATTTTTTATAAAATCTGTTTTAGGTTTTTATAAAAGGGAAATATATCTTACTATCTAATATCACTAAACGAAGAAATTAATTTCCAGATAAAAATATTAGATTAAAAAAAAAATTGCTTACTAAATTTTTATATTTTCATTCATTTAATATGTTAAATAAATAAAAAATAGATCCAGAGTACTGTATAATGTAGTAAATAATTCTACATTATAAACTCATTTCAAATTAAATATGTCATGCTATTTTAATGTATTATAACATTATTATTAAACTCTTTTTTCTTAAGTGTTTAATGTCACTTGTAATAATTTTTTGTATGTTTATTTTTTCATTTTTTTATAATGTAGAATTTAATCCCTAGCTTCATTCCCAAATGATTCTATAAAACGGAAGAGATGCAATGTATTTTTCAAAAATAAATCTTTATATATGTTGCAGAATCACATATATGTATACTTAAATACTGCATGAAATCCAAACACTTATTGTAATAATAATGCATTATATAGTCTTATATTAGATTTCAAAGCAGTTACAAGAACAGCTATATGTTCGAATTGTAGTTCAATTTCATATAACTTCGAATAGTCACGTATGGTATACCGAGTTCGAAATCATCTCTGGGCCAGTATTTAAGTACTGGCAATTGTTGTGGTTTTTCATCTTGTACGGCAAAATATGCAAAAAGCACTGTCGCAGTGTAACTTGCAATAAAGATGAATAGATGCCATAGCGCATGAAGATAAGGAAAATTAAGATTTAGCCATGTATCACAGAACAAACGATCGTTTAACCAACAAGTCACCGATAGTATCCACATCGCGCCGCATCGTAACCCCAGTCTATATACTCTCATCGATGTAGTCCTTTAAAATTTATGCTCGATTGTTAGAATTTGTGTGTGTTATTTATATATATATATATATATATATATATATATATATATATATAAAATTTCTATATCTAATCTAATTCTATATATTTATTTCTATCTATATTTATGTTTATAAATTCCTATTATTTAAATTACCTCTTCAGTTCTATGATCAGAAATCCGAACGCCGGTATACCCAAACTCATCAATGCGAAAGCATTTACAGCTGGATGTATTATGCCTAAGCCAGTAGCAATCAAAGTTGGTAATATTGCGCATATAGAGAAGAGCTTTCTATCATTGCGAAAGATATTTGGAAAATATCTTCTTGGAAAGAACATGCAAAAACCTGCCATGTATACCCACAAAATAGCTAATTCGTCCAAGAGTTGTCCTATTATACATAAAATTAACTTATATATATGTATACACACACACGCACGCACGCATATATATATATATATATATATATATATATATATATATATATATATAATTTATTATAAATAAATAAATCTTTCCATAATTCACCCAACATTATTTTTAAATCGCAACTGCAATTTTAGAATCACTATTCCTTAATTATTAGTTGATATATTTTTATATTCATGATTCTTACCAATCAAGGACAAAGTAGCATGAAAATATGCGCTACTGAGTCCCACTATCATCAACAAGAACCAAATTATATGAATCCCAGGATTTACAAAGCGACCATAGTCTCTAAATAAGTGCATGAGCACAGGTGGAAGTAACAGGAAGACCACATTACTGAACTAAAAAAAAAGAAGTTAAATAGTAATAACAATGAATTTGATCTCAGTGAAACGCATATTTCCTTTGTTGTGCCAACCTGCAATTGGCAGCAATCAAAAGTAAAAATTACATTGTTATTCTTTTATATTTCTGTAATATTTATTTATCTAATTAATTTCGATTTAAATAATAATAATAATATAAATCTTAATTTTATCCAAAAACATCTATATGTATAGCTATAAGATATATATGAGAAAGAAGGGAGAAAGAGAGAGTCATACTTAATATGCAGAAAAAAATAGAATATTCTATTAAATGCTATCTGAAATGTTTTAAAAAAATAAATTATATTTTATCCATGAATAACTTGTATATGTAATGTTTATAAATATAAATGGGTAATGAGATAATGTACAGCAAGCCATTGAGACCAACAGGCTTATTCTATAATTATAACGCATAAATACTTTTTAAAAAAATATATTTGTGTTTTTTATTTTTTGAGAACTAACAATATCGCGTCTGTAAAACATCTGAACATGATTATATAAAAAAAAAAGTATGAAAGAGATGATTTGTGAAGCAAATTTGCCCTCTTTCATTACTCAAAATACATGAAATAAATTTTTAAATTGTTAAAAACAGGAACGCTTATGTTAAATATATTATGTATATAAATATATACGAACTGTATTCATAAATTCAGCGATGCTGGGTGAAATACTGTAATTGCCTTCACACCAATCCACCGGTGAACTGCCAGCCTCAAAGGGTTTCCACATATTTCAAAAACGGAGTCCTGATTCCTCGAAATTCGAGACTGAGTTATTCAAGTTTCTCATGAGATTTAAATTAGTTTTTAAAAGAGAGACATCATCTAACAATCACAATAGATATTCTCGTATAGTCACATACGTATGTGCATACATATATTAAGTGATTTACACTCAAAGTTACGTAGAAAAAAATAAAAAGACGTGTTTTCTTCTGATCCTTTCCGATCCTAAATATTTG
The DNA here is from genome assembly GCF_021464435.1 of Cataglyphis hispanica. NCBI lineage: Eukaryota > Metazoa > Arthropoda > Insecta > Hymenoptera > Formicidae > Cataglyphis > Cataglyphis hispanica. Next base: position 8,789,407 of record NC_065958.1, read on the forward strand.
TGTTATTTCTACATTATAAAGAAAGAGAAAGATTTATACTGATTTGTACTTTATACCATTATTAGATGTCAATAAATGAATAAAACATATTGGAACATATAAAACACTTGGGCCGGTATTCATAAACCACGTTTACATGTCACCCTTATCGGGTTTAATAAGATCCGTAGTTTTAAGGCTGGCCAATCGCAGTCATTCCATTTTTCAGAGTAGAAATAGAATAGTTGAGATTGGTCAGTTTTTCAAACTACGGACTAGGGGCTAAGCCCGGATCTACAGTAGGGTAGTAAATCTCAAGCATAAGAAATTGATCAATTCATATATGTAAAGCGGGGAGCACACTTTTGCATAAGCGCATAACAATAAGCATAAGGAAATTGATTGGTTCATTTTCTTATGCATACATTTGTGGATCAATCAATTTCTTTATGTTTATGGTTATGCGCTTATGCAAAAGTGTGTGCTCCCCGCTTAATTATCAAAAATACATAGATCTTTTATATAACTGCTTCGAGAATAATATTTTATAAATAAATATTTTATTGTAAAATTACTGTTTTATTATCGACTATGCAAAGATTTACTTACCTACAATAGCGCGTAGCAAACATTTTTTCGAATAATATACTAAATTGTATAAGGTCATGAGTCTTTAATGATATCTCATCGGTATTTTTAATAATAAAATAATAACTGGATAAACTGAAATAACCGTATGAATTGAATAATTTACGTAATTATTTTTTATGGAGTCAAGTGGCCGATAACGTCAATATTCTTCAATTACCTCCGGGCCCACTGGACCCATTTGATGGTCACAAAAATTTGTTCAGGGCTGACAGTCTTTAATAGTATCTCGTCAGTGATCGGCGCCAGTACGTAAAGGTGAGCAAAGCCCATCTTAATGATCGATATGCACTTTTTCGCAAATACAGAATGTATTCTTATGTGAAGGGAATAGTCAAAAACACATAAATTAAATAAAATTTAACTATTAAATTAATAAAAGCGAAAAAAAGTATATGTGGTCGGATAATTTAAAAGATTTTAAGCAAAGGTATATTAGTACGTTTCAAAACGCGATAGATTCGATATGATAAAATAATGGAAAATTTATATTTTGGTTTCTATGTATTATGAGATTTTTATTTTTATGGATTTTTTTAAAAGAATTTAATTTAAATTTAGGTTAGGTATCTCAGTCATATTGATGTATACAATTAGAACAATTTAAATTTTTATAGTTAAATAATATTTCTACTTTATTTATTGGATGATGAAAAATTATATTATATAAGTGTAATAATATGTGCCGTAAACAGAAACAAAAGATTAACAGAACAGTAATCTTTGTCACGACCTTGACTTAGCAAGTATGGCATAGATACAATCTGTAATATATATATATAATGTGTGGCGCGCGCGCGTGTATGTGCGTCTCATAAAAATAAAAAAAATCTAGTTTTTTTTACAAATAAATTTAATTTTGGGTAAAGTCTATATAATTTCATATGATGAAATTTTTACAGAAAACTAAAATTAACTTTATTAACAATGAGACATGTTTAATCAATTCAAAAAATGATAAAATACTTATGATGTAATGACAAACTTGAATCTATTTCTGTTCAAAGAATAATTTACATAATTATTAATTATATATAGTCAATTAACATATATATACTTGAAATAAAATAAATAAATAAATATACATACACACACACACATATATATGTACATATATATATATATATATATATATATATATATATATATATATATATATATAAAATGTCTCTTTATATATGTTTTGTTCTCAACTTTATTAAATTTCATAATAAAATTCGAATAGAAATAAATCGAGATAATAAATGAAGATAAATCTGTAAATACATATTTTAAGACATAAGTTTACCTGGAAATCAGTTATCTCAGAATATTTAATTTAATATACAATTTTTGCAATCAAATGGATTATTTTCAAAATTAATTAATTTCCAGATTAATAGAAATTGAGTTTTTTCGAAAATGGCTACTAATAATGATGACATTGTAGATCAAACATTGTCAGAAAAATTATTAGAAAAAGGGCGAAGATCACCATTTCTTGTAGCAAGTATGTATGCATATAAATGTATAAAAATATAAATAATCTTTATATTACTAATATCAACTATGTATATTGTTTTTTTAAACAGGTTTAATAGGTTTGACAGGTGTTTGTGGCTATGGTGCTTATGCTTTTAAGAAGAGAAAGATATCTACGCAATTATATCTAATACAGTTACGAGTTGCTGCACAAGGAACAGCAATAGCTTGTTTGACGATAGGAATGGGTTATCATATGATAAAGAAACACATTTTGCATGATGAGAATGAACCATAATATTGGAGATTATGTCTATAGTCTAATTGTTTCCTATGTATAAAATGATAAATTATTTATATATATATATATATATATATATATATGTACACATAAAATTTGTTATATTTGTATATATACATATATATATATATATATATATATATATATATATATATATATATATATATATAGTGATAATTGTGAAAATATATGATATATAGTATAAATATTTATGAAAGCATGTAATATATGTATGTGTGTGTGTGTGTGTATGTATATATATATATATATATATATATATATATATACATATATATATATGGTATAGTGTGCATGTTTATATATATATACACACACACACACACACACACACACACGCAATATTATATTAATCTTATTAGAAACATATTAATATCAAACTTTATTTCCAATCCTATTGTTAATTTTATTTGGAATACTTTGTTTTTCCTAACTGATGATAATAAAATACATTTTACTAAGAGCTACTTTAACAAAATTTTGATGAACTTATCAAAGATTAAAATTCGTGATATTTTGGTAATACGTCTATAAATATTACTTTTAATGTTTTACACACAAAAAAATCAATTAGAGACAAGTTATATGCTTGAAAATATTGTTAATTGGAATTTTTGGTTTTTAAGCTATATATTTCATGCCTATTACATACTAGTTACACCATTGTAGAAGAGGGGTGACAATATTTAACATATCTTTTTAAAGAGTAGAAAGATATATGCACAATATAGTAAAAGAATTAAATTTTATACTATACATAATATATTTATTCTCATTATTTGGCGCATTCATAACTCGCTATAATCTGAAAAGCCAAATGTTAAATTGATTCTTTTAAGATTTCTATTTTAATTGTAATGATCAATTTATATCATATTAAACTATACATATCATCATTAATTTTAATTGTGAGATTAAGAATGTATATGTGTGTACTTTTATGCACACACAGTTTTTCTCTGAAAAATCAAATTCTAATAGCGAATTCGCGTCAGAGTCCACCTGCATTACATTCGTCCCATACTAATGCATACTAAATAAAATGCTATTTTATTTAAAGTTCTACCTATATAAATATAAACATTTTAAAGAATTAAAACCAAGATTTTAATGATATGTCGTCGCATTATTTAACAAAACATAGAGCACATTAATTATTTCATCATCAAAGTATTTATATATCGTGTCGTCGCGTTTAAATACTTCATATACATATTTAGCATACAGAAATCCTTATAGTGTGCACTAGTGCAGTGTTTTTTTCAAAGAAAAAATCCAGGTAAAGAAAATCTAATGGTATTATAAATCAGGCGGACATAACGCGTATAGTCGTCTCTACGGCGTAAAGCACAATTGAATTATAAGTACATGAATTTTTATGATATAAACATAAACATACTATATTATATATATGTATGTCAGTGCGTATAACTATTTTTTTGTACACCTCTAATTTCGAAATAGATGGTCACTTTAGGAACACTCTGTATATATAATATACATACACGTATGAGAGCGATAATGTAATATCAGTAAGATCATCAAAATAATTCGTAATAATTTGTAATTTCACCAAAATCAAAGGTTACTTCAAAAACATCTTGTATATACATATACATACATAATGAATGGTAATATCAGTAAATTCATTAAAAAATAATTTGTAATTTCGCCAAAATAGATGGTGAATTTAGGAACACCCTATATATATATATATATATATATATATATATATATATATATATATATATCAGCAGTGATTGGTATCATTCTGTCTGACGCACGAAACAGAATGATCAACGATGCTAGTGCGACAACAGTAGTGATATCAAACGATATCGTGGCAATAGCGACGGTGGTGGCAACGTCGGCGGCGGCGGCGGCGGAGGCGGCGGCGGAGGCGGCGACGACGACGACGACGACGACGACGGCGACGACGGCGACGGTGGCAGCGGCAGCGGGGGTGGTGACTCGTGACGGTTTTGCGCGTGTGTTTACTACCGCTGATCGACAAAAGCCTTCTCTCTCTCGTTTCGCGATTGTTCTTTGGTCGCGGCCGCGATCCGTGAGTTTGCCGCGGGAAAAACGATGTCAGGATACCGTAAGGTGAATTATTACGAGTTGTGCCGATTGTGTACCAACAGCGAAGGTAACAAGATGAATATATTTCGCGAGGAGGGACGCAGACGACAATTGCAGACAAAAATACAAACGTATTTGCCGATACAAGTAAGCACGCATTCTCGTTTTCGACATCGAATAGTTTCAACATTCTTGTACGATTTGTCTATCAATTCTTAATTCTTAAATTGATCATGCGTTCGCAAGCAACGCGAAAATCAAGAAAATTTACGACAGATATTTGAGATTGTTTCTTTTTTTTGGGGTTGGGAGGGAGCGGGGAAGAAGATATTAGAAAAACAGAGAGTACACTTTGATTCATGAAAATAAAACATTTATCTGAAAATCTGTATCAATGACAAAATAATACAAGTAATCTTTTGTGTGTGTGTGTGTGTGTGTGTGTGTGTGTGTGTGTGTGTGCGTGTGTGTGTGTGTTGTGTGTGTAACTTCTATATATGACTTACTATTTCATTCACAAGAGATTACAAGATTAAAATATATATCATTCATAAATTATATATATTTTATATATATATATATATATATATATATATATATATATATATGTTTTTTTTATTTATTTATTTATTGTGCAAAAAAGTCTCTTACAATATTTAAGAATAATATAAAGTATGAATTGTGTGTATTACTAACCTCAAACAAATATAATATATAAATGACTAAACTTATATAAATAAAGTTAAAACTTCTTGCTTTTATGTTGGAAAATTAGAATCAAACAAACATAATTGATGAATTGCACAGTTTTTACATATATATTGTTTTTGCAAAATTAAATTTGTTTACATTATAAATATGAATTTTTTTGAATCCAATATGATATATATCTATTATTTCACTAACAATAGGAATAACTATATACAGAATGCTTGATTTTAATAAATTATAAGACATTTACTATCTTTATATTTATTTATCTTGTGAATGATATAAAATTTTTATATAAGAATAATCGTATATTTATAATTAATATATAATATAAATTTTATATTATGTATCTCCTCTCTATCTCTCTCTTTCTCTCTCTCTCTCTCTCTCTCTCTCTCTCTCTCGGTATGCATGTGTGTGTGTTATGTGTGTTATGTGCTCACATATACTTGTAAGTTTTTACATAAGCTTACTACATTAATGACAATTTTCTTTACTGTGTAAACATTACTTATTCATATTTATATGAAAATTAATATTTTATTATCTTATCTTACTATTTGTTATATATCTCTATTGTATATAAAATGTCAAAAGCACATTTTGTTATTATCCATACGAGTTATAAATAATGCAAAATAATATAAAGTTTAAGTGTATAACGAATTAATTTATATAAATATATTTATTCGAAAGAAAGTTAAATGAATATATAGAGATACACGCGCGCGCGCACACACACACACACACACACACACACAAAGTTTTAAAATTATTAAGATTTTTTCTTATAAATTTTTAATATATTAATACATATAAATTAATGTTTAATTATTTGTCTAATTATCACAAAAGAAGAATTAAAATCAAATAAAATATCTATATATATGTTATAGTAAAGATAAATAAATTTTATTATTTTTCCTTTTTACAATAAGTACAAATTAATTGCATTTGTTTAAGGTTATGGAGGAAGATTCATTACCAAAAATTGTATGCCACGAATGTGTTAAGAAGTTGGAAAATTTCATAGAATTTCGGGAAACCGTAGTCAATGCCGAGGGTATGTTGGAGTCTTATTTTACCTCACTTCGTTTCTCTGAAGATTTTTTAAAAGAAGGAAAAGTTTATGTAAAAAATACCGAAAAGGAAAGATCATCGACACCAGAGGATGAAATTCTTAAGTCAATGGATAAAATATCAACATCACCGAGAAGTCAAGTAATAAGCAATGATCAACAAATACAGCAACATCAGCAACCTGTTGTAGTTAGCAATATAAATGCTTCTAATATACAAATCATCAGTGGAGTTCAAGCTAGAGTGCAGCAATACAAATGTGCTATGCAGGTCTGTAATGAATTTCATCAGCAAGCCTTTAACATTAAATGTAACACAATTTTTCTTAAATGTATACATATATTTTTTATAAATAAAGCACTGTAATATCAAAAGTAATTTTTTACATTTAGATGCAACCAGGTGGCATGGCAGCAGCTGTTGTTGAAGCTACAGCGGAGACTCATTACAGTTATCAACAGCAGACTTCTCAAGTATCATCGCAACAATCAAATGAAGCGCAAAATCAAATTAGTGACCAGCAGAATCAATCTCCTGCGATCCAGCAACAAGTGCAGAACCAAACACAGAATCATAGCCAAATAAATCAGCCAGTACAATCCCAAAGATCAATTTCTCAACAATTGAACCAGTCAGGGCAATTATCTCAGAATCAAAGCCAAGTTAATCAACATGTGCAAGGACAGATTTCCCAGCAGCTTCAACAATTACAGAGGCAACAACGCGAATTTGAAAAACAGCACAGAATTCAACAACTTGAGAAACAGCAAGCACAAATTATAACGCAAGAATTCTCGGTGAAACAAGAGACACCGATTGTACATCAAAACAATAATGTAATTCTCAAAACCGAGGCGGACATAGAATCAAATCAGCAAGTCATACAAAAAATACAATCTGAAGTCCAAAAAGATGAATCTCCTAACTCGGGTGTACAAACTTATACTACAGTACAAGCAACACCAGAAGTATTTTTAAACTTGGGTTTTAAAGAGAACACACTGACAACACCAACAACAGTGCAGGATGACATAAAAGATTTTAAAGAATTTGCAAAATCTTCATCTGATGATGGAATGTCTCGTAATTCAATTGATCAAATCAGAGAATTTCTGAGGATTAGGTCAGGATCAGAACCAGCATCTTTAATCACTGTAAATCCTCAAGTACTCTCGCAGAGTACAAAGAACACTATCTGCCGCGATTGCGGTAAAAGTTTTTCCTCATTGACTCAAATGAGCAATCATACTTGTAGTGTTGAAATACTTATAAATGAACCACCAGATGCTAGAAGCAAAGATGATTCTTTACAAGCTAATGTTAATTCCTTTAGTTGTGATATTTGTAGTAAACCATTTAAACGAAAAGAACATCTCTTTCAACATAGGAAATTGCATACTGGTGAGCGTCCATATGTGTGCACGACGTGTGCAAAAGCATTTAGCCGTAAAGAGCACTTGGTTAGACATTCAGTATCTCATACTGGACAAAAAATGCACGAATGTGAAATGTGCGGTAAAAGTTTTTCGCGCAAAGATAATCTCCATAAACATCGAAAAACGCATGGTGTATCTGGCCCTTACATTTGTGAAACTTGTGGCAAGTCTTTTGTTGTAAAACATTATTATGTGATGCATTTAACTACTCATGCAACAACTCTTACAGATAGCATAAACTGTCCAGATCCATTGCCATATAAGTGTGATATATGCCACAAAGCATTCTCTGTAAAACAGTATCTAACTACGCATAAACTTAGACACAGATCGAAAAATAATAACTCTGCACAAAATAATTTAAATGGACATCAACAGCAACTATCCCAACAAGCAGACGCTGCAAATAATGTGAATGTAGTGACAAATAATGTTAACAATGCTGGACATGTAAATAATAACGGACAAGCTAGTAATGAATCAACTGTTGAAATGCAAAGTGTCATCGAACGGAATGAACAGACTAATGGATCATTCACTAATGGTCAATATCATACTAATATACAAGAATTTCAATGAGATAAGGGTAAGCGTGTCTATTATGTTCTCTTGCCAAATGGTAATAATCATAAGATCGTGGTTGTATAAGCAAGAGAAACTTTGACGCGCTAAACTATTTTCTTATATGATTTTACTCTTGAACGAATGGTTTTTGTATTTTAATATTACAAGAATGAGAATCAAAGTGGCTATTCTGATAAATTAAACATTTTAATGTGTACACATTGCACAGAAGATAGATCTGTTGAATGATTTAAGAATGCTTGTTCGATACAATGTAAGTATATCATGCCAACAAAACATATAACAAATAGTAGTTGTGTAGAATGCAAGCTATAATTTTTAAACAAAAGCTCACTTGTAATAACATTTGAAAAATATATACTACTCATATTTATACATATATAGCCTGTTGTTCAAATAATGAAATTGATTTTTTTAAATGTGATATGTCAATATTGGACATTAAAAACACAATCTAGTTTGAACTTGGAAATTTTGTTGACAAACGAATAAGTTATTTTTAAATGAACGAAATTTATATTTATTAACATTTGTTGAATAATAATATAACAAAATTGTAGCATAAAAATATATCAAGCAGAGCAATCAAATTTTACACATTAAATTCTATAAAAATGAAACGGAAATGTATATATTAGAAAGTGAAAGAAATTTATGAAGTTTTTTCATGCTTTATCCTTTCATTGAAAGCTTGATGATGAAATTGTTGAAAGGATGGGAAATAATCAAAGACGAATCACAATTGATAAGAAGATCTGTTCATTCTAGCTATTTTCTTGTACTTTCTGAATTGAAAATAGAATAGGTACATGTTTTCAAATTTTTGAGGAAAACAGAAAGAAGAATTAAAAATTATAGTTAAAATGAATATTTAAAGAGTTTTTATCTTTTTATAAAAACTGAAAGACATACCTAAAAGAATATGGAATTTTACCAAATTTTTCAAATCACCTCAATTGTAAGAAAAATGATACTTTTAATACTGGATGAATTTAATGTGAATTATCAATTTTAAGGAATTAACATATTTCATAACAAGATTCAAACTAGCTTGCGATTTTGTTAATGTTCTAAAAAATGCAATTTTGTTATTTTGCTGCAAACTATATATATATAGATACAGACAAATATAAACATGAGATCATTTCAATTTCTGATGAAAATGCATTATTGGTATATTAGTGATATATTAAAAATGTTCAAAATGTGTGAAGAAAATCACGTGATTTAAATAACATTTAATCAGTTCGTGATATATCAATTCTCAATTACAGTAGGATTCCATAACTTTTCCACTACAAGGTTAAACATTTTTGAAAAAAACAATGGAGAAGATCCAATTGTCGCGCAATCGCATTTTCGCACATGAGGCTATCAAATTACATATGTATGTACTTGCAAGATTAAATGTAAGTACATCTGCGTGCACTATACATGATCTACTTATTATGACATAGAGGTGGCTCGACATCATACGACATTAGCATTAATAAAATCTGTGTGCAGAAAAGTATCAAGCTATACAGTCCAAAGTAATGAGAGTCTTACTGTAATTATATGAGAAAAATTCTCTCTGAATTGTAAGAGCATTATAAAATTTTTGTTTCATAGATCAGTAACTGCAACAGTCTTTAACTATTTTAAGGATCCTAAATGCTCATATTGCTCCTCACTAGCCATATTAAATTGCATTGAAATCTCTTAAGAGTAAATCATATAGGGGCACGATTCTTGAATTTATTTGCGAGAGAAACGTATGCGCAAATTCTGCTCTTATAGAAAGGTTGATCGGCTACTGCATGACTTTTAACCAATCAACTTGTAGATTTTTCATAGGAATGGAATTTGCGCATACATATATTTTGCGAATGCATTCAAGAATTGGGCTCCAGAGCTCTGATATACTTTAACAAGTATGCCTCACTCCTGTGCAATTAAAGGCCCTGGAAGGTATCGTTTCACACGACGATTACTTGCGAGGTTTACATATTCTTTTTACGCTATCGAGAAGGAGTATTGCATCCGCTTGGCCCGCAGCTCTACATTACTGCGTGGCTGGATTGTTACTCTTACTCATGCTTGGGAGTGGTTTAGTGCATGGACAGGATGCAATACTCTTTAGAAATTTACTTTTAAGAGATTCCACTGTACGACGTCAGCGCCGAGAAATTGTATAAATTTTTTTCCTGGAAAATACATCGAAATAAATAAGTTTTTTGTATTTTGATTACTCGAAATCTGTTTGATAATGATTAACAAAATGGGCCAAAAACTTTTGTGTTATCCTGCATTAATAAATGATTATATAATTCAAATACATTTGACCTACATTTTCAGCGAAAGTGGACCTTATTTTTAAACGTATTTTACTGATTCATATTATTGAACATTAGTGATCGATAATATTCATTCAACAAAACTTATTTAATTTGATGTAATTCGCAAGAAAAAACGATGTCTCTCTTGACATCATAAATCAATATGGCTACAGTGAAGGCATAGGAGCCTTAACATGGTGTAGAAAAACATAATATTCTTATATATACTTCTCGGATACAGCACAAAAAATAAGACCAAAGAAGTTCATATTATGTTTATATAAAATTTATTTATATTTATATAAAAAGCTAGATAAATAATTAATTATAAATTTATATATTTAAATATAAATATATAAAAGAGATATAAGATAGGGTTGGAGGGGTTCGTGCTAAGTTAATTATATTGAGATTCAGGAAATTGGATATATATATATATATATATATATATATATATATATATATATATATATATAATATTGATTTGCAAGATGCTTTTATCATTTATTTCCTTGGCTTTAATTATTAATTAATAAAAATGTGTGCCATAGCATGGTCTCTAGGAAAAAAAAATATAAATATACATATAAATGTAAATATACATAAATAATTTATTAGAGTTTCAGTATGCTACTGATAAAAAGCAAGCAAAAATTGTGTTTTTATCCCATTTCTCATATATTTGTATTTGCTTATATGTATAATATAATAAGTAAATTAAGCAATATCCATGCTTTTCTATCTTCTGCGTCCCGTGTGTCTCGCTTTTTTCTATAATTTCTAATTTTGAAAAAATTTATTTCGCATAAGATACAAATAGAAACTATAATAATCTTTATATGAATAGATAATACACACAGACACTACATGTATATGTGTCACAATTTTTTAATTTCTCTATACAAGCAAATTTTTAAATATTTAATATTGGATTGTTATTTTAGTATATTTATGTATATATGTAAACATAAAATGTTCTTCAAGAATCTTGCAAGCCATATTGGGAAATACATATTTAAAAAAAGAATACCATTGTTAGATAAACTAATTAAATGTGTTCTCATAAGCTGAGAATTATAGAATTAATGAAAGATATGGAATGTGCAAATATATATGCCCATAATATTTTTAAATTATTTTCATGAAGTGATACAATTTAGATATTAAACACATTAATTATTTGTACATGTTCACTTTCTCTCCTTCCCCTCTCTCTCCCCCTCACCCCTTCCTTTCTTTTCCGCCAACTCTCCCCTTCTCTTTTTTTCCTCTCTCTCAGCTCTCTCTACAATTGCTGTAACAATGTAGAAAAGATATATATATATATATATATATATATATATATATATATATATATATTTTATATAGATTTTAAATATATATTTTATATCTGAGATCAATTTTATAAATTTTGTTAGCGAAAATTACTCAAATAAATCATAAGTTTAAATGTAGTGATTTATGTAAAACTGATAGTATATTTTAATAATATATACATATATCGCAAGGAATAATTTCAGAATTTCGAAGCGGATCGTCCTATAATTATTACATTTTTGGATTTTGTACGAAAAAAATAAATTTTATTTGATAATTATTTAATAATTAAATTAATTATTTAAGAATTAAATTTTAATATAATTTTTATTTAAGCAAAATTGTGTATAATATTTCCATCAAAAGTTATAAACATTTAAACCTAAAATGAGTTAATTCATTGGATTAGATGGTTTGTATACATAATAACAAACTAACATATTTTATACTTTATCAATCTTATCGTTATCATCTTGCAAGGGTCTTAATATATCCTTAAGACTGTTGCACTGAGAAAAAATTTTATAGCATTTTTGAATGAACGGATTAATTTAACCCGGGACAATTAATCACTATATTTTATTATGAATTCAAGTCTTTTATTGGCAGAATGACGTCATTGACGTTAAGTAAAATAAAATGATAAATTGATCTGTGTTGGATCGAAAATGTCATTAATCGTAACCATAAAGCCGTAAACAAATTAAAATCGCGTTGTTATGGACAGTCGAATTAAGCAATGTGATTGGTCGAATCCTTAAGCGGGGAACACACACTTTTGCAAAGCGCATAACCATAAGTATAAGGAAATTGATTGGTCCACAAACATATGCCTAACGAAATGAACCAATCAATTTCCTTATGCTTATTGTTATGCGCTTATGCAAAAGTGTGTGCTCCCCGCTTTACGTTACGAACGTTACAGTTACGATCATGGACTTATAATATAAAGACAGGGGACGTGAAACTTAATGGTGGCGAAATAATGACGCCGTCTACGATGTGGCGTTAATAAGATAGCTTGGCTACTGAAACATGACGATGATTATAGACCGATCAATTCTTGGATCCCTGGAGAATCACTAGAACATTATGGTGCAGATGTATATTGACCTCTCGCTTCCATAATTTGTGTACTTGACGTAATGCACATTTTTTGTTGAGTCAATAGTATTACATATATGGCTTCTATGCATATATGTAGTACTACTATATTGCAAGTCAAAACTCAACGCTGGCGAAAACATTATGGTGCAGACGTATATCAAACTCTCGCTTCAACAATCTGTGTACTTCACTCAATGCGCATGCGCTGGCCACGTATAGGTCATATATGTAATACTATTGGCTCAACAAAAATTCGCGCATGCGCATTGCATCAAGTACGCGATTGAAACCCATCCAACCGAAAACGCCAATAGTGTAATGTGTAGTAAGCTTTAAGCCGTAAGAAGTTAATCAATCACAATTGAATGTGAGAAGAATAATCGAATATGATTTGCTAATTTCTTACGGCTTAAAGCTTACTACACCTATTGTGGATCCGGGCTTACGTCGTAACAGACTACTCATTGAAAATTGAAGATTGAAGATTGGAATATGTCTAATCACAACAAAAGTAACTAAAATTTCTTTGTCCTAATTGGTTAAATTTCAATCTTTAATCTTTCAATCTCAATCTTTAATGCGTAGTCTGATACGGGCTTTACCTTTAATGTAGAAAGTTCAATTATAAAAAGTAAGCAGAGGGTCTGTTCATTTTAGCTGAACTGGCTGCACTAGTTCAGAGTTTATCTTTTTCTTTCCAATATGGAGAGAAAAAGATAAACCCCGAATTAGTGCAGCCAGTTCAGCTAAAACGAACAGACCCAATATCAACTTACTCTGGATCTGTTCGTTTTAGCTGAACTGGCTGCACTAATTCAGAGTTTATCTTTTTCTGTCCATATTGGAAAGAAAAAGATAATCTCTGAACTAGTACAGCCAGTTCAACTAAAACGAACAGACCCATTATATTATATATTTGATAAGAGATGTTTTACGCATAGGTTATGTGGAAAAGTTGTCATTGGAAATTATGTTTTGAGATGTTTTATTTCGTTTGCGATCATTTACCGATCATCACTAATTGCAGTGAAATATCTCACGTGATTACTACTGTAGCTCCGATTCTTCGTTTCCTTTTTAACAATGTCAAGAAGCATATTCGTAAATAAACGTAAATCGTGAGCGATATCGTGTAATTGGGTTAGATAAGAATGGCCGATGAAGTGACGGAAACGTTACGGGGCCTCAATAATGAGGACACCGAATGTATCGTAGATGCCGAGATCGACGATGATGACGAGGATTCCGATGGGATCGTAGTTCCAGAACTTCAGGGTACATTATCCAAATGGACAAATTACATACATGGCTGGCAAACTAGATTTATTGTACTCAAAGATGGTACTTTGTCTTATTACAAATCTGAGCAGGACAGCGGATTTGGATGTCGTGGCTCGATTAGTCTGTACAAAGCTAATATCAAAGTAAGAAATTGCATATGTAATAGTTCTTTTTTTTATCCATTTACTAGTATGTCTATAGTTATGTCTATTGTATATTGTATATAAATTATTGTATATAAATTATTAAATTTGTACTAAATAATTTGTTTTACTAGGCACATCAATTTGACGAATGCAGATTTGATGTATCTGTAAATGACTGCTTAGTTTGGTATTTAAGAGCAAGTAGTCCAGAGGAAAAACAACGATGGGTAGATGTTTTAAAGTCTTACAAGGTAATTATTTTAAATATTATGATACATATTTATTTTATCTTATTTATTTATTCATTTATTGTAATAGAAATTTATACAACTCTAAATATTACAAATAAATTAAATAAATACAGAATATTAATAACAGCCGAGCACAAAGTTATTAATACAAAAATAGTGAAGACATAATTTTAGAAAAATTAATTAATACATTTAAACATTGTTTTGATTCTACTTTTGATCATCTTCAGTAATTGAACAAATTGTATTATGTGGTCATAGCTTTATCAATTCTTACAATCTATACAACTCGATATACACAAATTTTCTGAATTAGAAGCCTAAAAAGATTTTGTCATACATTATATATATATATAAAATCTTTCTTTGTTATATGCTAAGCTTTGTATATTAAATCTCTTGTAATTATTTTTATTTTATATAGATATACATATTTTTCTTAAAAGTTTAGTTAGTATTTACAAATTACAAATAAGATTACTTTAAAGTTAGAGTTAAATTGTACATGATGTTGATTTTTAACGATCCAACAAAATATTTAAAAAATCAAAAAATATTGAAAAAAAAGTTTTAGATAAGAGTTCTACAATTTTGAGAGAGATCTTTATAATAAATATGGTTTTGGTCTGTCTCTCTTTCCCTATCGGCATAGAGGTGCTTCTTTAGAGATTTGAAAATTATTTTAATTTAAAAAAATTTATATATATATATATATATATATATATATATATATATATAATTTTTATTGCATATATGAATTCTCTTATTGTTAGTCATTGTACATATGAAAATATAAAATAATTTACAAAATATTTTATAATTTAATTTAGTATATTATGATTTTAAATATATGCAAAATCTTATAAAGTATTAATTCTTTTATAATTATTACAATATCTTCTAAATTTTTCATAGACTAATGAGTGAAATTGCTAATTATATTTTTATACAAATGCATTACAACATTTGCAACATGCATATCTGTTTTTAAATGCAGTATCTTTTATATCAATTAATTCATATTTATCTATATATATATAAATTATAATACAATAATTTATTTTTTAATGTTTCTAACTTAATACTCTTACATTTAAAATTATTACAAAAATCGACATATGTAAGAAAATTATATGGTTGTATTAAAAAAAAAGATAAAAGTAATCATCAAATCTCAGAAAAATGTTTTTTGTATGAACAAAGTCATATTGAACATAAGTTGCTCGCTTAAAACTTTACAACTATTGTCCAAAATATTTTTCTATATTGTTAAGTTTTTCAGTATTCTGTGTTGGAGTATTTAAGATAAGACTATGTATATATAACAATTAATACCATATTTTCATATTAAATAGTCGGAATCCGGTTATGGGAGTGAAAATAGTCTCAAACGACATGGTAGTGCCATTTCGCTTGTGTCAAATACACAATCGACAACGAGCGCCGGTAGTTTTACTAAGCGTGGCATTAGAGGACTGAAAGAAAAATTAGCCGAAATTGAAACTTTCAGAGACATTCTCATCAAGCAGATTGATACTTTGCAGAAATATTTTGATAATTGTGCAGAAAATGTCAAGAACACTTCCAAGAAAGGTAATAATCTTTAATTTACAAAAAAATCTTTCTATTTAGTTTTATATAACAAGTGTAGAAAAAAAAAGGACTTCAAAATCGTCATACTATTTTGTTTCCGAGATTTAGCTTCTAATTTAGGTGAAAAAATTTAGAGAATAAAAATTTATATACTTGTAGATATATATTTACAAGATTTATATATATTTGTAGATACAAACTATTTTTATCAGAAAATTATAATATTTATGATGTAATTATATAGTATTTTGATAATTTTAATGTAACTTGAGGAAAAATGATCTTTTTTTAAAGCAAAAAAATATTAAGGTTTATTTATAAAAATAAATTTTTAAAAACAAATACATTCTTTTATAAATTAAAATTTGTAATGCAAGAAATTTGTTGTGTAAATTATCCATTATATTAAAGACAGATACAAATCAAATCAGAAATTAATATTTTTTAAAGAGACATTTTAAAGTAAACTATTAGAGTATATCAATTATATGTATAAACCATAAAGAGTATGTTGTTTGTTTTAATTCAGTCTCCCTAATTGTATTGTAAAATAATAAAAAGAGTAAAAATCAAACAAAAATAAAACAGATATTTAGAAATTTACAAGTATACAGAGTAATTTAATGCAAATATTATAAAATATTATGAATAATTTTATGAAAAAAAAAGATATACTGTTATTCATATAATTTGCCTATTTTATTATTATATATAATTTGCCAAGAAAATTAAAAAAGAAATTTTTTTTAGTTTCAAAACCTTTACACAAACTAATTTAATATAAATAAGCAATTAATACATAAACTATTGGCTTCTGATGAGTAAAAATTAATCAAGTTCTAATGAAACTAACTTAAGTAAGCATTTATTTTTAATAAACTCAATTAGTGAGAAATCAAACATATATGTTGGTTTAGGAGATGTATGTCGATTTTTATATCTTTCCTCTAGTGTTCTTTGATATGTATTTCATCATTTATACTCATATATATGATAATGATACATTTATCATATGAAACATAAGAAAAAAGCTTTAAGATATTTTCTCAAGTATTACAAAAATTTCAGAAAAGAAAATTGAGACAATGTTTAATCCAGCTGAACAATCGGTGGATTTTAAAGGAGAAGCGATAACATTTAAAGCCACAAGTGAAGGGGTGTTAGCAACTTTACAACATTGTGTTGAATTAATGACACAGCGAGAGGATGCATGGCGTCGCAGATGGGAAAGAGAAATCGAAAAGAAACGAAAATTACAAGAACTTTATAAAGCTCTGAAAGAACAAATTGCCATGCATCATAACGACTCTCCCAGACCTAGAGTTCTTATTCATGGAGGTCCTGACTACGAGGTGGATCTTTTTGTTTATTATAATTTTATTTACTATGTGTAATTTCTCTTGTATAAAATTTTTATTTTAGAGAATTTTTAAATGTACATTATATTGTTGCTATATATTATATAACATATACATACAGCCTACTTATGTATTTCTATTGTCATATCAACTTTATCATTTCTTGTCAGCATTTTGAAGAGATAAGAGTTTATCAAAATATTTTTTATATATTTTCGTTTATATAATATTTTATATATATATATTTTTTGTGAATTAGGAGAGAAATTAAATATTATATTTTTTCTAAATTATTTTAATTATAATTATATAATTATATTACATGAATTTTATATCATCATAGACATTTCCATATGAAGATATGTATATAAATATATTTATAGTTATTTATGTATGATAAATTCTTTTGAATATAATATACAGGATATCCTAAAATTCAAAAATAATAAAATTGTAGCATAAAAGTTTGTGAAAAATTAAATAATAAAAGTGCATTTTTATTTCAAGAAATGGTTTTTGAGATATAAATATTTAAAAATGGCCAATAAGTTATATATATTTAAATAATCATTTGTTCGTGAATCGCGTGTGAAGTGTGAAAAAAATCACATACAGTGTGTACCACTTAATGAGCCTTTAAAATTTTTTGTTGTTTTACTTGATATGAAAAAACATCAAAGAAAAAGATCGTTTCGAAGAAACATCTTATGATAAACAAAAAATTTTTTTTAATAATATATATTTTAAGATTTTAAATGGGACTACATATGTTGAATGTGTGTGTATAAATTGTATAAATGAAAATGATACAATCAGAATAGAGAGAGTAATGTTTGTGCATGAACTTCTATGCATTTAATATGATGAATTATTTATAAATTAAGATAAAAAAAAAGACATTAATATATTTTAAAATTATAATAATAATACATATAGTATTAATTTTAATATTTAAAAACTTGTTTTGAAACTTTTTAAGGAAGGTCCGCATAGCGCTCTTTGCGATGAAGAATTTTATGATGCCGTCGAGACAGGTTTAGACAAAATTGAAGAGGAAAATCAATTAAGGAATCGTTTGAAACAAAAATCTGTTTCAATTTTGACATTTCCTACCACAACAGTATCTTCGCACAAGTTATGGCCTGAAGTAATTATACTTTTTTTATATTTTGCGCAATTCCCTGCTCTATCAAAATTCTACCGTTGCATCGAGAACTTACTTAATAAAATCTAAGAGAGAATATATTTAACTTTATTATTTTAAATTAAGCATTTATTTTAAAATAAAATAAAATAATAAAATGCATATTTAGAACTTTTCGCGCATAAAACAAAGTTTGAAATAAATAAATTCTATATATTTGCATGTTAATATATCCATAAATCTCTATGAATGCATAATGATGAATTATAAAAGTGTAATATATACTTAATATATACTTAATAATGGTACAAAACTTTTTGATGGCTGGTTACTGAGATTCATGGCCTTGAAAACATATGTCAAATAAAGATCATTTAATTTTGACTCAATTATCTCTTTTTTAAAAATTTTATAACAAAGCTGAAATAAAATTTTTTGTTTATATGACTTTGTTTACATGATTTTGCAATTTTAAAGTTAAACTTTTTTTCTTTAAATTTTTCGGAATTGATTTGAGAATTATGCCATCTGGACGAAAATTATCATAGAGAAAAAGAGCTTAACAGCGTTTGAAAACTGAAACTTCAAGCTTTAAAATGCTTCCAGAAAACATTCTATAATTATATTTTACAAAATTACATATATTTGAATTTCATCAATTTTTCGACCGATTCGAAATGATACTTTAATTTTATTGAGAAATACAATTGCAAACTATATTTAGTTATAGTTACAATTACATACTCAATTAAATGACAATAGTATGTGATGTTAAGATATAAAATATTTTTTATTGCTAATTTGCAGATAGAGAAAATCACCATGGAACAACTCCATTATGCTCGACTCGGTGTGGGTGGAGCGGGTGGTTGGCAATTATTTGCTGAAGATGGAGATATGCGAATGTATCGGCGGGAGGAAGAGGCTGACGGATTAGTCGTAGATCCTCTCAAAGCGTGTCATGTCGTTAAGGGAGTAACTGGTCACGAAGTTTGTGAAATATTTTTCAGTCCCGAATACAGAAGTGGATGGGAAGCCACTTTAGAGGACATGACAATCGTCGAAAACATTTCCAAGGATACGCTATTATTCTTGCAGACGCACAAACGTATCTGGCCAGCGAGTCAGCGAGATGCGTTATTCTGGTCGCACATACGTCGAGTATCGGATGATCAGGATCGTGATGCTCACGATCTATGGATAGTCTGTAATCATAGTACTGAACATCCTGATTACCCGGTAAATAATACCGCTTAATGCAAAAAGGATCTAATGAGATAAGTATGATAAAATTGTCCTCAAAGATAAGCTAATAATAAGTAAAGCTAAGCTATCTAAAAGTATAACTGGTAAGTAATGGATAAATATATTATACAATATAATAATAAAAAGTATAATAAATATATTATACTTTTAGCTTTCTAAATCTCCCTGTTAATTCCTAGTTACAGAGGTCAATTCAAAAACTAAACTACTTTATATTTCGCGATTGGTTAAAAATGAAATAAAAAATAGAAGCGCGACAAATAAATATTATATTTTTTTCATATATCTATATAATTTATGCTAGAACAAAAAAATAAAAATTTTTTAAAGTAATTTTCTAAATATTGTTACATGTACAAAATAAAATAATACTATATAAATAGGATATTTTTATGTAAAAATAACTTATGAATAAATTTTAATATCTCTGAATATTTTCTCCTTAAAAGTTCTCATTCACATTATCATTTTTTATAGTGGCAGTAATATTTTTGTTGTAAAACATTTTAGACAATATTTTTGTTAATCTCAGAATTTGGAACAAATAACGACCATGTGATAAATAATACACAGAGTGTTCCACTAGTAGATTTCCTTTTATCTTTTAAACTGAAGAACATAGACTATAACATATATGTATATATAAAATCAAATTATTTTATAATGATTTAAATTAAATTATCATGATTTAAACTGAACTTTATTGCGATTATAGTGGCTATTTACAAAAACTATCTGTATAAAGAAATACATAATTTTTTTTAAATAATGAGCCTTATTTTTGTAATTGAAAAAAATATATAATATATACTTGATGCAGCCTTCATCCATTTTTTGTCCTATTTTATTATTTCTATTTAATCACAAGAAAGAAAATAATTTAGTTTTTCAAATCCTTAATATCTAGTTTAGTTCCCTTAACAAAAAAATATAGAAAGCTGAAATATTGTATAAATATTTATCTATTACAACTTACTTTTATATAGATAGTACATCGTACATTATATAGAGTATCATCTGAGACAATTTTATATTCCTTTGAGGGACACTTCCGCTGTTAGATTATTGAACTATTTCATTTCTTAAAATAAATTTATGCACTTGCTAAGTAAAATTATTATTTTAGCCGAATGCAGGTAAATGCGTGAGAGTTTATCTAACAGTTTGTCTCGTATGTCAAACTTTTATCGATCCCCCAAAAGACGAAGAGGAAATAAAGAGGGAAAATATAACATGTAAAATAACATATTGTTCAGTTGGTGAGTATTGAATCAATCTCTTCTTTCAAGGTACTGTATTTAATATATTTAAAATTATATATATATATATATATATATATATATATATATATATATAAATATATATATATTAAAATTATATATATATATATATATGTATATACCTCTGCTTCTCTATCCTTGTTCAACTTTCAATAAATAACAAAGAGCACGCTCATAGCGCTAAAAGCGTGCTCCCCGAACCCAGCCTTAAGCGGGGAGCACACACTTTTGCATAAGCGCATAACCATAAACATAAAGAAATTGATTGGTCCACAAATGTATGCATAAGAAAATGAACCACTCAATTTTCTTATGTTTATTGTTATGCGCTTATGCAAAAGTATGTGCTCCCCGCTTTACTCTCACTTTCTTTTCCTTCCTCTTTTTCTCTTTCTTGCTTCATATGAATAAACTTTTCGATTTGAATTTTAGTAAATCCGGGTGGTTGGGCCCCAGCATCTGTTTTACGAGCCGTTTACAAGAGAGAATATCCAAAGTTCCTGAAGCGATTCACTAATTTTTGTATTGATCAGTGCAAAAACAAACCAATCACATTCTAAATGTGATTAATAAAAAATCTTTCATGTTTTCCATTCAAATCCTTATTCGCTATCTCAAAGTGTTTTCACGCATCAGTGATTATTGTAAAAACAACAGTTTGTATTAGTATATGTACCATAAGAATTGCAGAATGACTATTACAACAACGTAAGTGAAACAATTTTATGTATCATTTTTTTCTTTTTATTCTTTGCTTAAAATAATTGACTTATATATAACCTCTGAATGGGAAAAGTAAATTGTTATAATAAATATTAAAGATCATTTAGACTATAAATAAGTGTATATAGTAATTGTATGCACTTAACAAGCAACTTCATGAAGCGCTACAATGAAGCACACATGATTAGTACTGTTTGCTGATTATCCTTTCCTCTTCCAATAACAGCTTATTATTTGTTTGTAACAGTATTTTATCTAGATGTGTATACAAATCTTAACCTTAAGAATTTACTACATAAACACAAATCTTGTTACACATTATATCTAATTAAATGCTGAATTGTATCTTACAGATTATATTGTTATTTTTAGTTATACATAAATAGGTGTACATTGCTATGCAATACAAAAATCACTTGAAAAAACATACATATATATATATATATATATATATATATATATATATATATATATAATAAAGACTGTTCTAGACTTATTGCAAAATAACAATCGTTTCTATACCATGTCATGATTAATTGATTAATCTTTTCTCATTTATGACAAGAATTTGTTTGGATTGCACATGGATAGAATATTTTCTTTGTAAAATAAACTTATTTCTATCAATCAAGGAATTATTCTATATCATGTATATACAAGATATTTTTTCTTTAACTTATACAATAAAATTTTTGTTTGAAAAATTTTTTCGTTTAATGCAATTTTCGAATTATTTTCAAATGACATATTAAATGATTCACATTATGTATATATGTATACAAAATTATTGAAAAATAAATTATAAATTACAATAATGAATAATAAAAATATATTTTATAAATTTAAAATACCTAATTAATTTTTATCACTTTAATTCTTTGCCAAAACACAAGACTATTACATTTCTTTTTCTTCAATATTTACTTGTCAAAGTACTATGAATGAAGTTAAATACTGTATTTAATACAAACTAATTACTTATTTAATTCACTCTATATTGTTGCTATCAAAGGGTCTTAAATTTATATTTTAAATATAAACACATTAATTATGTTGCAATTCATTACATATTATCACAATGAAAAGATAGATAACATTTTCTATTGAACATAATAGTTTTTACTTTAATTATATTTACACTTTCTAAAATTCGATAAATACAAGAAAAGAGTTATAAGATATCATCAGACATTTTGCAAAAAATAAAAATTAATTGATACTTTCAATATTTATTTGGAAAATGCATATTAAATGCAATGTTATTTCAAATATTTTAATAGAATACAATTGTTTGAAGTATAACATATAATCTTTTGGTTATATTAAAAATTAATACTTAATATTTATTTCAATATTTAATTGGAGTCAAAAACAAACAATACAGAAAAAAATAAAAAATATTAAAAAGGGAAATATATTGATAAATATGCGAATATGAATAAAAGTTCAGAAACATTACAAGAACAATTAAATAAAAAAAATTTATTGAATCCATAATATTTTATGTATTTGAATTATTTTATCTATTTATTCAAAATTGCATCACATGTTTAAAAAAATAAAAGAAATCTAATGTCTTTTTTAAATATCTTGTTTTTTTATAATTATGCAATAATCATCTGAATAAAGCTACTCTCAAATAAAACTAGCTTTCAAAAATAATATTTTTTTTAAATATAAAAAACATTTAATCATTTGTTAAAAATTTTGTAATTTACATTACAATGATTTTCTTTATGATTCGTAGGAGCCTAATTTCTTTAATACACTGAGACCCTTTTCTTCATATTCTTCCCGCGTTATCCATACAGAATCTCGATCCTTCGTTATTTCCGCTAGCACAGCACCACCCATAAAAACCATGTCTTTACGTCGAGGTGAGTCTTCAATTTTTATTTTAAATTTCTAAAAAAGAAATACACATAAAATAAAAGAATTTGCAATATGTACATTTACCATATATAAATTCAAATACACTGACATTCAATTTAGTTGTATCATTTTTTAGTACTCTTTGAAGATAGAGTTGCTTAATTTCTCGTTCAAGTCTCGATGGAAGCCCTGGATACATCGTACTACCTCCACTCAGAACGATATGCTTGTACAATTCGCTTCTAATATCGATATCAGCTGCTTGAATTGTGCTAAACACTAACTCGGCTATACCTTGTGCTTCGACATTAATTAAATGCGGTTGGAAAAGCGCTTCCGGTGCCGCAAATCTCTCACCACCTACTTTTATTACACGTCCATCGGGAAGCTGAAAATATTTACAATAATTTATACGCCTTAATTCTTAATGCATACATGTATATCTATATGTGAGATTAGCTACATATACAATGAAGCATTTAAAGTGTTAAAAGATGTCCTTTCTCAAACTTGATGTAAAAAAAATATTAAAAAAAAAAAAAAATGAAACAATTCCAATCTTTTTAATATAAATCGATTCCTCGCAATATTCGGCGTAAAAAGTTATAAAAGTAAAATAATCAAAAATTGAATAGTTTACGAAGTATTTTATATTTTAATTTGATATAATTTTGAACTATGAAATATCTTGTAAAATATTCATTTTTTGATGATCTTACCTCAATACTTTTATGCATAAAAGAAAATGCATAATGAGAGAAGTCAATCATTAAAATTAATTAATTATTACATAAAGAAAACACATGATTATTTTTCAGACAAAGTATTTAACTGCTCGTTGCAAATTCATACTTGAATTCATACGACGTCAGAACCACCTTTCAAAAAAAAAACCATCTTATAACATTTTAAATGCCCTCTCTACTCTGTGTATAAAATATTAATAAAACTATATGCTGTGTGCGTGCGCACAATATATAATAATGTACCTACAGTATAGGATTCTACCAACACAGTGGTTTCAAGAGCTAGCTTTTCTTCAGTTTCTATATTGTAACCGATATAACACAATTTCTCTTTCAACATTCTAACTGTCTCAAAATCAGCCGAGTGATTAAATGCATAACCACGTAGCAACAGCAATTTAATTAGATACATTGTAATGTCGCGTCCGGCTATATCCAATCGTCTGGTCAAATGTGGCAGAGCATATTCCTCAAACACGGGACAAATGTGCGTTACACCATCACCAGAGTCTACGACGACACCGCTAATCAGACCTTGAGCATATAATGTTAATACTGCCTGAATCGCAATGTATGTCCCAGCAAAACCATACTTTTCAAACATCACCTAAAATCATTACATGAATACTAAACTTCTCAATCATATAAATTAAATTTTTAATAACTTCGAATATAGTTTTTATTGAATTGCGTATTATGATGTTACTACCTCAATCATTTTTTCTCGATTCGTGATAGGATTCATTGGTGGCTCGGTTAATAAAATTTTACATTCTCTAGGATTAATATTCATTTTCTCTTTGCCAAATGTGTAATCCCACACATGACACATATCTTCCCAATTTCTATCAAGTATCAATTATATATATATATGTATATATGTATGTATATATATATATATATATATATATATATATATATATATATGCAATAATTTTCATATTAAATATGTTATAATTCATGTTAAAATTAATACTTATATAAGTATATACCTAACAATTCCGTTTTGCATGGGATAACTTATCTCTAACATAGAACGAAGTTTACTCGCTTCATCGCCGACCATCAAATCCTATGACAATAATATTTATAATAATTAGAACTTTGCACATATTACATATATACTATGTCCATTGTTTAAAAAAATATTATTATATACATATAGTTTTAGTATCAACTGTTATATTATGTAATATCTTTTAGAATACAGAAATTATAAATAATTGTATGAAACTGATTAGCTAAATATCTCAAAATATAATAATTAATACATTTATTTTTATTATATGTAGTAAAAAGAAACTTTTCACATAATTTTTGATACTATATCAAGCTTTATTTTAACAAATTTTGTAACAAAAGAAAGAAGAAACATTTAGTAATTGTCCTATGTAAAAATTTATATTTATATTATTTTATTTTTATAAGATATTAGTAATAACTATAATATAGTATATTCTTTGTATGAAAATCAAGCTACAGAATTCATATCTGAAAAGTATTAAATATTAAATTAGATTTCCCAAATATGTGCATATTTTTGAAAAGTTGGTCTGTCAGATTATTTAAAACACACTATTCCAATATATACAGGGTATCTCATTTTAATTTTCACATTGTAATATCTCAAAATCTGCAAGTTTTAGAAGGAATCTTTTTAGACAAAAATTATTTGGTTCTTATTATTTGGTTTCTGAGGGGAAAAAAAAATAGAAATATTAGTTAAACCTTGAGGCTGTTGTTAAAATCATATTAAAGTCATATTGAATTTTTTGAATTAAAACCTCTATTTTTTTTTACATATTCTTGTAGCTTATCTCGAAAACTTTTCAAAACATTATAATAAAGTATTTTTCGAATTATTTTATATCTTAATCTGATATATTTTGATATAAAATATCTCATAAAAATTAAGTTTTTTATAATTTTATCGTAATATTTTTATGTACAGAATAATGAGATGAAAATTGGCGTAAAAAAAAGTTATAAAAAATTATATTGTAAATAATTGCTTACTTTTTTAAAAAAAGTTATCTTTGTACCGATAGATTCATCTCACTACTCTGTACATAAAAGTATTACGATAAGATTATCGAAAACTAAATATTTTACATTTTATAGATATTTTATATTTTATACCAAAATACATCAGATTAAGATATGAAAAAACTTGAAAAATACTTAAGAAAAAAATTTAAATAATTAAAAATAAAAACTTTACTATAGTGTTTTGAAATGCTTTTGAAGTAAGCTACAAGAATTTGCAAAAAAAGGATTTCAATTAAAAAATTCAATATGACCTTGATATGATCTTAACAACGTCACCCAAAATCTAACTAATATTCCTATCCCTCAGAATCAAATAACTTTTGTCTAAAAAGTTTCCTTTTAAAACTTACAGGTTTTGAAATATTATGGTGTGAAAGTTAAAATGGGACACCTTGTATATCTGTAATTCCAAGTACTACTCTTTATTAAAACACTGATATAACAGATGTAAATAACATAAAAAAAATATAAAAACTTACAGGCATGTTAAGCACATCCTATGAGAGCAAATACAAACACACAAATACATTAGATAATTATAGAAAAGCATAGCATGTATATATCACACAAGTACAAATTATGATTGATATTATAAATATGTAAATTATATAAATATATTCAAAACACACGTACACTATTGTGTCAGTAAAGAAATTAAGCAATCATTTATAAATATTACAAAACAAAATAGTTCCATTTATATTATATTTATTTATTATTATTAATAAACTTATTTCCTTTTAAGATTTGTTAGTAAAAATTATTATTTTGCAAATTATTTTATTTACATCATAATAAGCGTATGGATTATTTTTAATCAAATTTAAACATCCTGAAGCTATGTGGAAAATGTGCGCAACGTAATATTATATAATAAACTTACACGAATGCAATATATTTGCTGAAAATATAATTGTTCTTATTAATTATATCTAATTGTAAATAGTAACTCTAAACATACTCTAATTTAAACTAGAAGATTACATTAAAAATTGTATATACACAATTCTTAATCAACATATTTTGATTTCTAATCTTCCTGATAAATTTTAATAAACATATAATTTTTATTTCTTGTACAATTTTATAAATTATAATTAAAATATCAATTTATATTTATGGATATAAAGTTATATGAATATATAATTGTGTAGATAAGTATCATCAGTTATAAGGTATGTGCATAATCATAAAAGTACAAGCGAGAACATAGTGATTTCTCGTGCCAAAATAAGTCAAAATTGTAGAATAATTTCTTTTCATATGAGATTTTGTTTCTGAAATAAACGATTTTAAAAATCTATCAAATACATGTGCACTATGTCTCGACTAACGAATCTTGTTTAGACTGCTATTTCTGTATGTATTTATGTTGGTGGACATTGGCAATGAATCCTTTAATTTTAATTTTACTGAAGAAACTATTAGCCTCCCTGTTGATGCAAAGCTGTGCTCTTTTAATTACAGACTTATGAATTTTTGAAACAAATCATGACATTACTGGTATCCAAAAATATAACAAACAAAAATAGCAATCTATAACAAGATCCATTAAACGAGACATAGTTGAGTGCACTTGATAAATTTTCAAGATCATTTATTTAAAAAATGAAGTCTTATATAAAAGAGAATTATTCTATAATTCTGATTTATTTTGGCATACCAGATCACTTCATTTGTGCAATTTTGTATTCGCTTTATATATAAGTATTCTTCTTATAAAAAAATTAAATAATATTTAAGAATAATGTGTTGATACAAAATAATATATCAATAAATCATCTATTATAATTAGCATTCATATTAAGGCAAAGTTGTGATTACTGATCTTATATTTTTCAATATCAATATTTTATCTGATGTTAGATTTATATATATATATATATATATATATATATATATATATATATATATATATAAAATAAACCTACCTTTACATCAATATCACCAATTTTATTGACAGCTCTGATTATGGGTCGTCCGACAATAGATGGAAATATATGGGCTGGAAAATTTGCACCGGCATATCCACATTTGACAAACTGCAATTAAAAACTATATCTGGGTTCAACACATTAATTATTTAGCTTAATAATAATAAGTTTGAAACATTTTTTTCTTACATCAACACATAGGAAATTTTTTTGTAAAGATAAAAAGAGAACAAGTCTTACCCCGGTACCATTATCGCAAACAATAATCTTCCTCCCCTTACTGTCCATCTCGATATATTATTTCTTCAAATAATATTTCTTTCCTTTTTTTAAATTGTTGTCTCATATCACTCACTCCATTAAGTGATTAATATCTGTGGATATTAGGGCGTTACCGACAATTGTGACTAAAACGCAGATGCAACGATACAATGCTCGATACAATTATTGTTTCGTATCATAACATAGGTTTTGTGTTAAAATCACACCATATGAAGCGAATTTAAGAGGCAAAAAAGTTTTTACTGTTGAATTGATTTCGCAAATACGGACATTGAGTCATAAAACACAAAATTTTTATTCTTCTTTTTCTTCTACGATTGAATTGGCATCAATGATAAAGGCTGTATTACACTACGAGTTGCGGGCTCGGTTGCGGTTGGGAAATGAAATACGATTGATAGTTGCGCATTGACCAATCAGAGCAAAGCAACTTGCTGGTTGATTGGTCAATTCATAATTGTCAACTGTAATCTCATCCGCAACCGAGAACTCCATCAAAGAATCTTTAATATTATTCTTGATCATTATCATCATAGAAATATAAGTTTATAATATATAAAATAAAAAGAAAAATAAGTAGTAATACTGAAAATATGATAAATAATATTAAAAACTCTTTGATGGAGGTTATGAATCACGACACCAATCATAAACCGCTTTCCGCCGTGATAATTTAAAGTCATTGGGTTTCAAATCGAACTTGAGATCTGACTCGACCCAGAGTCGGATAGAGTCAACAAATCGAATACGCTATTAAGCGCTTGCGCAGAATACTGTTGCTCATTTAAAGGCGCCTTTAAGGTGACTTATGTTACTACTTAAACTAAAAACATTATCATTAAATGTCTGGCGATAAAAGCGATACAATAACTTCCGAAAAATATTTTGCTTTTATTTAAAAACCAAACTTGGAAATAGTTGTGAATATTTTTTTTTTATTTTGTAAAGACCATGTGAAAAAACTTTAGTCGCAACCATAAAGCGGTACTAATCAACCAATCACAGTCAAGAATCCTTATACATATATAAATATTTGACTGTGATTTGTACGACTTTTTAATGTGCAATGACCTTGAACATACATAAATTTAATATATACATATATATATATATATATATATATATATATATATATATATAATCTTCATTTTTATCTAATGTATAACAATAATTCGAAAACTTAAATAAAAATATAATATAATGTAGTACATATATATGTGATGTAACATTCATTACATCTTATATTAAATATAGTTGCTTTTTATGTTGATCATTATAATCATGCATTAACAATTCAAAATATTAAAAGTATTCTATATAACACAATATTTAGTTTTTTCGTTAATGAGAATTTTATGATAATTAATAAAAAGCAAAAATCCACAAGTGTTATGAGACATAATATGAATACATATATAAAAAAATATAAAAAGTAATAATAATAATATCAAAAATAAATAAAATAATATAATAAATAGCGATAAAAATTGCAGCAAACATTGAATCGCAGTTAGTAAAATGTTGAGACAGACTCCACCTTCACAGATTGTTTATATATACATATATGTGAGGAAAGAACGAAGGGGAGAGAGAGAGAGAGAGAGAGAGAGAGAGGAGGAAGGGAGAGATATTATTTATAATATACTATAATAATTGTTACACATGCACAGACTTGTAAAAATAGCAAATATTACGTTTTACTTCTGTTTAAATAAATCATATTTAGTCAATTAAAATGATTTTTATCTAGAAAATAGTTTGAACACCATATAGATCTTAACCTCGAAGTATAAGAGAAGCATATGTATACAAATATTCATACTTTTTAAGAAGTATTTATCTATAAATAAAAATATTAATAAATATTCATTAATTTCTAATATATTACATATAATCTTAACTATGTCTCATCAAAAGACGAAACAATTTTAACATTTGTTTTCTGTGATTTAAATGATTCAATACCATTTTTTGTTACAGAAGTACCAGTTACATCCAAGTACTCTAATTTCGATGCATTTAAAGCCAAATGGACAAGACTTGAATTTGTTACACGAGGGTAATTTCTAAAAAGAAAAAAATAAATAAAAACAAATATTCAGTATAGAGTTGTTCTTTTCTCTATTTTTCTCTTCTTAAGCATGATTCATAAAATTTTAATTTTCTGCAGTTGATTGAAACTCACCTAACAACTAATACTTTAAGATTTGGATTGTTAGATATTCGTCTATTTTCTTGTAAAATTATCATCCCTTGTGGAGAGCTGTTTATCACTTTTCTATCACAAGAATCACTTCCAAGAGCACAAATTGCTCTGTCCGATATTAAACACCGTTGAAATCCATTATTCTCAAAAATAGGTGCATTCTCCATGAAAAACTACATAATCAAAATAATGCATTTTTTTTAATTTAAAATGCGTGCAAAATCGTTGCACACATTTTAAATTCAAGAAAAAGAATATTAATTTTTATAATTAGTACTTATAAACTTATAATATAATAATTGGCTTTCTGCAAAAATACCTGTGCCACATTATTATCCTCAAATATTGGTAATTGTAAAGCTTGCTGTTGATCTTGCAGCTGTTGCATAGTTTCAAAGGACTCTTCATTTCTTAATGTAGAAGGGCATTCCAAGTAAAGATGTGTCAAAGTTTTAGTGCTACTAAAACAACCGACTTCGCTATCCCCGAGTGCTGTATCCCGCAAATCTAAAATCTAAGGTAATACATAAAAGCATTTTATATTTTTCTAATAAGGCTAGAGGTAAGAGAATGGTAATTAAAAGAGTAAAATAATATACAAGTAGAGACATATCATACCTCCAATGTTTTAAATCCAAATCTAGTTGCCAGACTAGCATACGCAACACATTCGCCCAGACGATGACATGAATTTAATCTAAGTTCCTTAAGTTTGGGTATTTTACTGATAACTAATAAGGAATGTGGCGTAAACCATTGACAATTGCTCAAAATTAAACACTAAAAATAGGTATTTAATGTATAATAATAATAGGCTATATAATAATATAATTATAAGCATGCAAAGGGATTGTAATAATGTAAGACAGCAGTTAACAGAAAACACATATAATAATAATAATAATAATAATAATAATAATAATAATAATAATAATATTAATAATAACAAATGTATCTCTATCCATTATTCTTTAAAGTTACATTTTATAGGCATCGTAAAAATCAATTAAAATTACAAAGACAAAAAATAGATTATTTATTATATACATTAAATAATTATATTATATTT
The DNA here is from genome assembly GCF_021464435.1 of Cataglyphis hispanica. Taxonomy (NCBI): domain Eukaryota; kingdom Metazoa; phylum Arthropoda; class Insecta; order Hymenoptera; family Formicidae; genus Cataglyphis; species Cataglyphis hispanica. The sequence continues at coordinate 8,821,650 of NC_065958.1, forward strand.
ATTATATACATTAAATTTTTTATAGTTATCAATTTTGATATAAATTATGCAATTTTATAATATACAGAACTAATTTATATAATAATAATTCATATAATATATTTTCATTTAATATACAGAATATAGCAGATATATAAATATAAAAAAATTAATAAACAAGAAAAAATAAAAGAAACACTATATGTAGAGAAAGAATATTAAAAAAAAAAAATAGTTTTATTATTTCAAAATTTATATCTATATTATAAAGCATCAACTTACTGTCAAATTAGGCATGTATAAATCCATTTTAAAAAAATAAGACTTATTAGATCTTTGTAGATAATTCATTTGACAACCTTTTAATGAAAGCTTTTCAATGGTACATGGAAAATCTGTTATTTGAATCTGTAAAAGTTATATTAAAATAGATTTAATAATTTTTTCTTTTATAACAAAGAAAAAAAAAGGAGAAAGGAAGTGGGAAGGGAGAAAAGAAAGAAGAGAAAAGATATATTTAGATTAAATATTAATGTGTGCGTGTGTATATGTGCGCACCTGTGCGCAAATGTGTGCATAGTAAACATATTTTAAAAATATAGGTAAATCATTATAAAAGTATTTATATTAAAATGTACCTTGTCTCCATTGATATAATATTCTTCAATAATCAATTCTTTAAGCTGATTGCATAGTGCCTTCACATTATTAAAGAATTTTTGAGTAAGATGTTCTGAACATTCGCCAGAGACAAAATTGCCACGCATTGCCAAACTCATTGTTATTGGTTGCAGGAACTTCATGTACTGGTTTAAATCATTTAAAAGCATCGGCTTTATTCGAAAATCTACTCTTCTCCATAGAGTTCTATCTTGTATTAATTGCGCAAGTCTGTGGCAACATCTATGTAATAGAAGAAAAATTAGTTACATAAAAATATTATAAAAAGTATAATATGCAGATAAAAATATATAACTCACAAACTGACTGCCATGAGATCTTGCGGATATAAATATTTCAATATATTGAGTAAAACATCATCTGAAAATTCAAGTATGTTTGGCGAAGATGTCACTCTACTTAAATTTGTAATTTTTTCAAATTTTATACGTTTTGTATCCCTACTACTAGATGGTTCAGGTGAAAGAGATTTACTGCGCTTTATCTTCATCTTCCTTTTGCACCTGCATATAAAAAAGAAAAAAAAAAAGAAAAAAAAATAAATTGTCATATAAAAAAAAATTGTAAAAGTTTAAATGTATCTAAATCATGTTAAAAAAAAAAAACTAATAATTATATTTTTTCTAGAATTAATATATTTTATAAATATTGAATCTTTTTTTATGAAGAAACTATTATTTATATATGACAAATAATACTTGCATAAATTGAAGGGCTTTTGTTATAGAAAAATTGCAAATTTTTGTGCATTTATAATATAAAGATAAGTGAACTAAAAACTATATACTTTTCTATATATACAAAAAAAAAAAAATATCAAAAAAATTTAGCTTACTCAGACTGAATCTAACTTCTAAATGTTTTCTTACTTAAAATCCAGATAATGTGAAAATTTCTCCCAACTATATATACAAATAATAATGTTAATTTTTTTAATTTTTGATTATTCTTTTGCATTAAAATTTGATTATATGTTTATCGCCCCATATAAGATGTATAATAAGTATCGTAAATAAAAATTGAAAATGTATTTCTGTTACCTTCTACCCTTCTAAACTGTAATACCAATATGAAAATTTTTGTAAATTTATTATTACAAATAAATATAAAATAACAAAATATGTATCAGATTGTTATTTGCTGTTTATATATTTTTTTACTAGATCTAAAATCTAAATCTTTATTATATAAATGCAATTGTAAACAAAAACAATTTAATTTATGTATGTACATATATATATATATATATATATATATATATATATATATATTTAAAATATGATTTGTTCACAATATTTACAACACAACACACTATAAAGTAAAAGAAAATTAGTATTAAATGCAAAAATATAATCATAAAGTATTAACCCACACAAGCAGATTATCACGCGTTCTACATATAACTTTTCACATTTACTTCGCAAACTTTTTAATAATAATGATGAAAATTGACGCTTACAACAATTACTTTCAAGTATAACTTTCAAAATCAATTCTTATTATTCATATAATATAACACGATTGACAAGAAAAAGCGCACACACGAAAAGAATAGTATGTTATATGTATACATGTACACAACTAACATTTCATGCACAGAATACAGAATGTCGAGAATCGAGTATGGATATAGGCGCTTTCCTATTAAGATTAGGGCCACTGCACATGAAAAAGTTTAGTCGTAATAGTAAGCAAATTGACTAATCACAATCAAGCATTTTAAACTTTAAGCCCATTCTACAATGGTTACGTTACACGTCACCTCTAATCGGGTTTAATAATATCTATAGTTCTAAGGCTGACCAATCACAGTCATTCCATTTTTCAGAAGAATAGCTGTGATTGGCCAGTTTTACAACTACGGACGACACACTGTTGCATAACTGTTGAGTTCGTCTTGTCAACACTCGACGTTGATTTGCTGGTTCTAAAAGTAAGAATCAATTACGTTTGATTGCTATCCAACGGTTGTGTTTTCTGAAGGTCTATTACGGTTTTCGAAACAAAGTGAAAAATACAAACGTGAGGAAATTCACTAGAATATCTACAATTTCATTTGTTGAAATTTATTAAATTTGTTCACTTTTGTAATTTTCACCTCGTTTCGAGAACCGCTGATAATAGCTCCCCTGAATGCGCCCATTGACAGTAACAAGGCTGTAGAAGTAGAGAGTAACCATATATGTAATTATTATATTGCTAGTCACATATCTTCCCAATAAGCGGTGTTAGCGAAAACATTACGGTGCAAACGTATATCAACCTCTCGCTTCCACAATTCGTGTATTTGACGCATGCGCATATGCTGGCATACGTAAAGCAATATATGTAAAGGCCATTGCACGTTAAAAAATTTTAGTTGTAATCGTAAAGCCGTAAGTAAATCAACCAATCACAGTTCAAACATTCTTATTATGTTTTAGAATGTTTGATTGTGATTGATCAATTTTATTACGGCCTTATGATTACGACTAAAATTTTTTAACGTGCAATGACTTTAATACTATTGGCTCAACAAAATTTACGCATGCGCATTGAATCAAGTACCCAAAAGTAGAAGCGAGTGGTTGATGTATATCTGCACCGTAATGTTTTTGCTAACGCCGCTTATTGGGAAGATACGTGACTATATAATAGTATTACATATATGGGTGGGGGCATGGCCGTGTGCGTTCCAGTATGGCATACAGTTCAGTGGGTATATAGTTCAGGTGTTCAGTGGTTAATTGGTTATGTGTTTCTATGCGAGAAGCGGAACGCACCCATGTATATAAGCTGTGAATGAATCTAAAATCTAACCTAATATAATCCAAATAACCTAACTTTCTGTACACACACGCTGTATGAGCTTCATGTCAACATTTCACTTCTGTAACGAAGAAAAGCTTTTAATAGTAGAAAAAAAATGAAGCTTCTTACACATAATATGTTAACGTCTAAGGCCATAAGGGGTGTGACAGTCGGCTATCCTTTGAAAATTATCGTAAGTTATTTTTTCATTGTATTTAAAAAAATAATTGCTATTCCAATTTATCCTCGCGAAAACGTCTCAGAATAAATATTTAAAATATATATTTGATTATTAAAAACAAGAGAGAAAGAGAGAGAAGTTGCAAACACTATATTGGATGTAATAATCTAGAAAAAAATAATCTAAATAAAATAAATAAAATATAATATAATAGTTTATTAATATTTGAACTCTGATTTCGATGATCATGGTTAAAATTGATTTTTCAACTTTAACATTTTAATTCATATTGTATTATTGTAAAAAAACAACATGAATATTCAACTGGGTGGATATATAAACAATATTATTTAAAAACTTAAAAAGATAGCATAATATAAAAATGTTTCAATTTTATTATTTAGATTAAATTAAATTGTTATTTAGAAACTTTATTATTATGGTTTTTGACTTGATAGAATGTAAATAACAAGATTAAGATGTTTCTAATATGTATTAAATCTTTTGATAAATATATATATTTGTGATAAATATGCTCTCTCTTTTTCTTTAATATATATATATATATATATATATATATATATATATATATATATATATAATTTTATTTGTTTGTTAATGTCACTTTTATTATTGATTAACCATTTTCAAGTCATTCTCTTTCCTTTTTCAAATTTTTTATAAAACAAAAGATTCCTTATATACAAATCTTATAATAAAAATATGCCATATGGATTAAATTTGTATCTGTGAGAAAATTGCAAACAATAATGCAAAACAAAATATTTTTTTTTAACCTCTACTTGTATGTATATTTTAAAACATATGTATTCTCTATAAAATTCATTTTAATTTAAAAATACTATCTTTAATATTATTAGAATAATTATAACTTTAATTGTAATTAGAATAATAATTTTTATTATTATAAATATGTATAATTATATTAATTATTGTTGAGCAGAAAACATGTCAATCTGATAACTGATAATTATAACCAATATCACTGTTATATATTTATTTATTTTGTATTTTCATAATGAGATTACCACATAAATTTTTATATAATAAAAAAATTTTTAACTTTATATACAGAAATATTTTATGAAAAAAAATATTTGTAATTTGTAGGCCAAAGACATCAGAGTATCCGAAGTAGATTTTAATCCAGAATATATCGCTAGGATAATACCAAAGATAGATTGGACAGTATTATGGAAAGCTGCAGAGAGTGTATAAATTTACTGTCTCTTATATTTACATACAGTCCTTTTGCAAATATACATATGCACATACATATACATATACATAAAAGAACATCAACCAATATATTTGCTGATATATTGACATAAATTTTATTACAGATAGGACATGTTGGTGAATTACCTCAGATTTTAATAGAAGACTTTGAGACAAATGAAGATTTTTTAAAAAATGTTCACCATGTTCTGTTGGAAGTTGAAGTTATAAATGGAGATCTATTATGCCCAGAATCTGGTAGAAAATTTCCCATCAATGATGGTATTCCAAACATGCTTCTAAATGAAGATGAAGTTTAAATAACAGCACCAAATAATTTCTATGAATATTATTTGTCACTTTTTCTTAATCACTTTCTTTAATTATAATTATTAAAAATATATATCTTTTTCTATCTAAATATTATTATATATATTTTTATATTAGTTTAATTTTTTTATTTGCACTCGTGTATTAATTTAATAGTCGTTAATAGTAATAATAATCGTTAATAATTGAAAACAAATATTAGATATATCTTTGTGTATGTGCTTGTGTAAATATATTAAATGTACATATTTACATATATGCATAAAAAACAAGATAAGTTTTTAAAAGTTCAAATAATTTCAAAATAAACTCATTTAGCTAGAAGAATATATTATAAATATAAAATGGGCAATATTCTATTTTTTAAACCTCTTGATTTCATTGCAATTATATCGAATTATGATATAAAATATATTTAAAAACGAAAAATTATATAAATATTGTTGTGTATGCAATACATTGAAATAGTGCTTTATGAAATAATGTAATTGTATTTCCCCTCACTTTTTTTATAAATAAAAAATCTTTTTTTTATAAATAATAAAAGATGTTTCCGAATTTTTGTCCTAAACTTTTTTTTTTTAAATGCAAATAGAAAAGTGAATGTGTAACTACATTTTAAGATATCAGGAGAGGGAAAAAAATCAATTACAAACACGCATGATTCGAATATACCAGTTGGAGATTTAAATTACATTATCAAATGTATAATTTGATTACAGATATTTTATTGCACAGATATGTCTAAAGATAAAAGTTGTATTATTTGCAATACTTAACATATAACAGCTTTCATCATTTATATCATCTTTATATTGCTACTTGTAGATAATTTGCTCTAGTATTTTCTACTTCATTATCAAAGTAAACTTTTATAAAATAACATTTTGATACAATGGTTTTCTCACAACTATAAAGCATAGCAAATAATTCTAGTAATTACAGTGAAATAATTAAAGTATAAATGAAATAAAGTACAAGTATGTCACATATATTCTTGGATATTAGATTAATATTAGTGATACAAAAAATATTTATACACATAAATATAACACAATTATTTCTTAAAATTAATAGATTAAATTTCTACTAAGCAGACAATTATTTATATGTTATGTGCAAAGAATATAATATTTCATTAATACAAGAATATATATTTTTGAGATTAACTTTATCAGATGCATACATCAGATGGCATTTATGCATAAAATATAACACAAAATATAGCATAAAATTTTTTATAAAATTTAATTTGTGTGAAATATATGCTAGAAACTCGATTTCTGTTAATGAACAAAATTTTTTTTTATAGAACATAACATTTATGAATTGAAATTTTCATGAAGTGAATTATGAATTAAGATACCTCTTAAAATATATTATAAAAATGTAATCATCACTATTCTTTTTTTAGAATAAAACATATTTTAAATGCGCAAATCTCTGTGATGTTATTAAATAATTTTTCTTTATGAAATAATATTTACATAAATAAATATATTTCAAAAGGTACTTTTACAATAATTAAAAATGATTAATATTGTCAAAAGGCATGTGGAATTTATGCCTAAATTAAAAATATGTATATATTAATCTTCTCTACCAATAGCAATCCTTAAAATATAGCCAAAATATATTACTTTGTTCCTTCTGATTTATCTTCAAGAGTCAAAAAGCTATAAAAATAGCTCTAACATTTCAGCCACAGCCCATCTATTATTAATCTTTTTATCTTTAAGTATTGATGAAGACTGGATTACTCTTGAATTGAGTTATGAAAATATTTTTATACGATAAATTTTTACTACAGCATATATAAATATTAATGTTCTTATTATATTTTATTATTAGTAACCTCTCCCCTATTTTTTTAATTATGGCCTGTTCTGCATATTGATCTATGGAAATTTTGTTAGAGATATGCCAGGTTCTATTTTACTAATCTCTCCATTTATTCGTTTTTTATACTGCAAGCTTATAAAATATATTCCCAAATATATCATAATAAATATCCATATATTCAATGGAACTTTTTTCATATATATCTATGCTTCATGAAAATATAATTTAATACACTGTACTTCGTTTAATACTGTTTGCCTTCAAATTTTACTAAAAATTTTTTTCTCAGTCTGGATATGACTTATTATATGTATATAATTTTAATATTACATAGTTAATAAAAAAGATGCATATGTGCCATTAAGAAATATATCAATATTAAAATATATTAAAAATATCATATGGAAATTATTTTTCGAGTTTTTATATATTTATTATATTACTTTATGTATTTTTCTCTGCTTATTATGTTTTAATGTTTTATTTTAATTATCACATTATTTTATTTCACAATCTAAATATGAAATGTTATTAAATAAGAAAATATTATTTATAAAAGTTTACATTTAAATATTGATAAATTTCTCAAACTAGTACATATAATTACATTTATTTGTGTAATAAAATTATGATAAAAATATTATTTAAAGAAATAGTAATACTGCAGAGTATACTATATATGTTCTTTCACCTATTTCTTTCTCTCTTTTTTTTTCTCTCTCTGTCTATTGAATGATGACTATACATGTAAATTATATATGTTATTATCAATTATTATGGAACATATTCATAAAAATTAATAACAATTTCTGGTTTTGAAGTATTATTATTAGTGTTAGAGTCATGATCTATTAAATCTTACTAAGTTGTTACATTGATGTATCACATTGTTGATGTATGATTTCTCTCTTCTTTTAATAAAATTTTGGCAAAATATATTTATTAGTTTTCGATAAAATTTTTATGTGTATTGTTCCTCTAACAACACACCATGTCTGGAGGACATTCAGAGAATGTTAAACATCTTGTGGACGACCTCTGGAGTCTTTGGACATGTGTATGTTAGGGTCACATAGAATTGAATGTGATAAAATTTACAATTATATTTTGTGGTGTAAAATTTATACCACCAAAATATTATTAATACAGTTATAAATTTAAAAAGAGTTGGATACAATATAAAAATAAATATGAAAATGTACATAAGTGGAGCTAAATTACAAATATATTTAAAAATTTTATTTATTTATAAATTAAATATATTGCAGAAATCAAGTGGAAAACTAGCAGGTTTTATATCATGACATACTAAAAAAATGTTGCAAGAATTGAATAGAACTTATTGTTGAGATAAAAAGAACAGCATTTGAGTATTGATATAATATTTCTATAAAAAAATCAACTAAATTAGCATATAATCAGCATGACACGTCATGCTTGAATTTTATAGCGTGTTTACATTGTTATTTGAAATTGAGCTTATTTGCAATCATATTGTGACGATAGAAACGCGGCAAAAATCGAGCAAGCCTCAAGTAATAATAGCAAAATACAACATGGTCTGTTAAAATAATAACAGAAATATGATGATATCATATAAAATATATGTAAAATCGATATAGTTCTTTCATTTATTGCACTATGCATATACTGCGATAAACGGTATATATATTTATCTCGTATTAATTTTTATCATGGGCATACATAAAAATGCAGCTGAAAAACGCAGCCAACGAGATTAGAAGTATAATATCTGTTTCTATCAGCTTAATTAGCTGAAGAAAGAATCTATAATTCTAAGGAACTGTTCTTATTTAATGGAGATATTCTATAAAGCCGATCGATGAAGACCAATTAACTAATAAAAAATTATAAAATCCGTCATAAAAATGTAAAAAATAAATTTTTCTGTTAAAATAAATAAGATTATAAATCAAAAGTAAAAAAGGTGCTTGCGAGCGACCATCTCTCTTTGCAGTTTTTTCTTTCGTTTAATCACATTTTATTTCGATTAATTGCTGTTTGCTAGCATAACATCATAAAATACTTTTGTTATAAATATATATGCTGATTATATATATTTTGTGTGACAATGGGTATAATTTTTTGAATATAAAAATATATTGGACGCGAACCTAATTAGAAATATCATATAGCATTTAAAATAGAAAAATAATATAAGCACATATAACAACATAAGTAATAATCATTATTTGCATTTAAAATGCAAAAAAAATGTCAAGAAAGATCATATATCTTAATATATAAACAAAAAACAGTTAAAATGAAAAGAACAGTTGATTAGAATCGCCGTTTCCATTATCATCAATTGTTTATGAATAACTGATACTGAATTGTTAATATATGTCTGTTCTTACTTTAAGAATCTTATTTACTTTAAGATATTTTTTAAACATTAAAATTTTTTACGCTAGTAAATTTAGATCTTGTAATATTTTTTAATCTTTTAACATTTCTTTGAAATTATGTATCAACTGCAAGGTAGAAATGCATAAATATTATAGATTATTTTTACATAAAATGATATAAGAAAATGTACATATACTGCACGCGCGCGTAACACAAACATATACACATATATTATATTAGTAATAATAATGTGTACTATAATAATTAATGTCTAATATAGATGCACATTATACAATATTTACACAAAAGAATAAAAATCTTACATGCCATTATCTGCAAAATTCTTATTTTTAACTAAAAATACCATATCCATATTAAGAGATTAAATATAAATGATTAGATATTTTATTATTGAGATATGAATTGCGCAATATCGCATTTTATAAATTTCGTGCTGTACAAACATTCATTTGACATTTAAACCTATATAATTATAAGATAACTGTATTTATATGTATGAATTGTTTATTTTCGATATGAGAGAAATTGTATCAATTTTGACAAAATTAAAAAGCATTATGGTTTATGCATCTGTGTGTATCATTGTCTTTAAAAATTTCTTATTTATAATGTTTTAGAAAAATGAGCAATTTATACAATAAATATTAATTAAATTTCAAAAGAAATTAATAAAATAAATTGTTTATTATGACTTTTTATAGCCACGATAAATATAATAAAAATATATATTAATTCACTAAGCTATAAATGTATGCTATGAATTATCAATAAAACAAATTTTTATTAATTTTTAAAAAGACACAAAAACATATAACATCTTTGATTGTAAAAAAAAGTTCTTTTAATTCATGCACAATTCAACATCTAAGAATTTTTGAGATTATTGATTAATTACACATAATTTTAATTTAAATTTGAAATTATAAGAATTAAAAAAGATTCAATGTCGATGATGTCATTAATTTTTGTATATATCACAGACATATAAAAAAATAGATCGAACATTAATGTAACCTGAAGAACATGTGAAACGATCTAATTCTTATTATGTTCATGGCATATGCATAATGATTTGCACTAATTTGGTATTATAGGTTTTGTTGATATAAATCTTAGATTAAAATTATAAATTTAAAAATAGCGAATCTAAACTATTTTAACTGCTATATTTTAAATTTGCTTGATCTATGATTTACAATCAGTGAAAATCTACATATAAATACAAATCAAAAATTTTATACCAAATTTGATGCAGATCAATACATATGTACAATAGAGTTTCCTTAAATTTTGTACTTCCCCGCATATATTTTCACAAATACTAATATCGCGTTTTTTTTTAAGTCGCGTCTGTGGTAAGTCTGTAGTAAGAGAAAATATTTTCAAAGAAATATTCTTTAACGTTTCTTTTCCAAGAATTTTCCACTCCTTTTGTCCCTAGAGTCAAATCAAATTAACGAAACTCTACTGTAAAATACAAAAATTACTTATTTGAGATGATCACTGTATAAGCTTCATTACTTTAAATTTTCTAATTTTGATCTCAAATTCGTAATTAGTTGTCCTAAAAATCTATAAATATTGATTCGCGATTCGAAAAAATCTGAAAAAAATTTTATTTTGTACAGCATCATGAGACATTTTAACATTCTGTAAGCAATATCATATTTTGTAATAATTTTTTTTATATATTAAACATATATATTGTTTTTCAAAAAATAAAGTTTTTGATGATTTAAAAAAAAAAAAAAACTTACACGCGCGCGCGATTCCCTAATGTTTAAATTGAGAAAAAATTCTAAATCAATAATTTAAAAATTAATGGATTATAATGTCTCAATAATGCAAATCAATAATTATATATATGTATAATGATATCCCAAAAACGGGACAATTATACAAGTGCCACTAAATTAAATTATGTGTAACTATTTAATAGATGTAAAAATATTAAGAAAAAAACAATTGCACATATTTCATTTACCCCGACTCTCTGTATTGGCTACATTCCTTTGTGAATAGATGGAACCTTGAGCTAATCCCCTCAGTGGTCCTTTTCGCAATTCGGACTGCGGACCTTTAGCGAGGCAATTATTTGTAGAAAGTAAAGTCGGATTATGCCCCATCGCGAGTGATCTTGAAAATGGTTGTTTGGACAGCAAACTTGTATCTGGTCCCGACCAAGGTGCATAATCTGGCCTAAAACTTTTGTTTTTTTAATATCTATAAAGATATTATACAAAATAGTAAGAAATTATACTATATCTTAAATAATACTTTCAACATACAATAATAGATCATTATTTGCTCCTTTTACTAAATCCAAATTCGATCCGATTGGTTTTATTAAATATGGAGATTTATATTCTTTGTCCTCTGTAGTACTAGTTCCACGTGAAACTCTAATATATAAGAAACATTATTAATAAAGTATAACATGCAAGATGTTCTATAACTTGTGCTATGACCAAAAATAAAATTATTAATTTTTTTCAATAATAAAGCCTTGCTTATAAAAAAATTTTGTTTTATATTTTCAATTTAATTTTTTATGTAAAATCATTACTTTTCCAGATTATGTCATCAGTTACAAATCATTTGTCAAAGCTAAAGTGTAAAAATACGACTTCGTATATAGAATTAATCAATATTATTATTTTTCAAATTTATTTTTTTTCAAAGAAAAGAAATATGATATCTTTCTCAAAATAATAATATTTTAAAACATACAATTAAACAAATGTCTTACTTCGGTATCTCAGTCTTATTTTTGGACCGTTTCGACTTTTCAGTCTCTGCACCTTTATTTATTTTTTTAATCGGAGAAACAGTCAACTTTATAGCTTCCATCACTGGTGGACTATCTTTTCGTTCATTACTTTTACTGCTGCAATTTTCATATAATCAGGATAAGGAAAGAAAAACAGAAATCTGTATACATTATCTATATAATCTTATATATTGTTGAAAAATAAAGTATTACCTTTTGCTATCAGAAGTACAAAGCGGACGACTAGCTTCCTCTGCTACTACTATATCTAATATATGCATTGCTCTTTCTTCATCATAATCTACACTATCCATGGCAAGCATTACCACTCGATCTGGTACCATTTTATATTTTTCCATTAAACGCTTTTTCACTATAATATAATTTTTCATATATTATGCTTATCAGTAAAAGAAGAAAATGTTTATAGAAAAAAGAAATATAAATTGTAGAATACATACATATATTCTTTTCTTCTAAACTTTTTATGCGTGGAGGTGGTGTAGGTGCAATTTGCTCATTGTTTGTCTATGAAAAGAAATTTTTTTTTATAATCATGTCGATTATTAGATTTAACCATCCTAATAATCTTAACTTTGATATATGTTGTTAAGATCATAATTCTGAATAAACTTTAAAGGATTTTAGTTCTTTCTTTGTTTATTAAAAAAATTATAAATAAAAGTCTATGCAAAAAGTAAAGATAGAACAGACGTTGACAATTAAAGATTACTCTGAACCATGACTTTGACAATATCAAGGTCAAAGTCATTGGAGCTAGCTTGGTTAATTAATATTTACCTATTTTTCTTTATCAGAAAAACAACGTAAGATATATATTTTATATAACATAAAATTCATTACCTGTTCTTCTTCTTTCTTCTTTGCTACGGTCTTGACAGGAAAAGTAGTATTTCGTTTTTCGTACCCTAAATCAATTAGTTTTTCAGAAGCTTTTTGCACATTATTATCGCTTTGTTCTAATATATCCAATAATATTGTTTCATCCACTTTTGGAAATATACTTTTCAGGTACCTGTACACATATTTCACAAACACATATAAATGTTTGATTGTTATTATTATATACATGACATACAAACATAGATGCACATTGTATATATTATATATTTCATGTTTTGTGTTTTATAATATAATATTCAAATTATAACTCATCATATTAAATCACAATAGATGATTTAATATGATCGTAATTTATAAATATGATTTATATATATCATGAATTAGTAAATTAATAATACACACACACACAAAATTAATAATTAACTTTACTTGAGATATGTATTCGACTGATATCTAGAAATAAATATATAATAAATATTTTCTTTATTATAATAAATGATGAACTATTCTATACATTTATCTTTATTTAAATAAATAATAAATGATAAACTATATTCTATATATTTCTTTATTTTTTACGATATAACATACATGCACATATACTATCATGCTTGAATTTTATCTCATTTTAGAATAAGAGTGTTTTTCTTGTTATATATATAAGGTATCTCGAAATTTAAAAAATTTATTAAAATATTTTAGCAAAAAAGAAAAATGAAATTGCTAGCAAATTGGCATCAATCATGTTCGCATTAGATTTGTGATCTGCCGATAGAGCCTGCTCACAGAATCTGACAGCAGCAGATTGGCGGTAGAATATGCTAATATTATCTAGCATCATGCGTTATTATTTTATTTAAATGGCTAATAGCTGCAGATTCTACTCAGCTTCTGCTGTCAATTAGCCGACTTAATCGGTAACAACTCCTGTATCAAATTTATAGCTTTTTTGTTGACAATAATTTATAACGGGAAAAAATCTGCTCTCAACAGACTTAATAATCTGAAAAAATATTAAATTTGACGCCATTTATTTCTCTAAAAAACATTTTATATAAAATATATAGATATAGAATGTTTCACTTTAAATTATACATGCAATTGAATATCTCTAAAACTATCCATTTTTCTCGGGAAAGAAAAAATAAATAAATAAATAAATAAATAAATATATAGTTATATATATTTTTTCTTTACTTAAAAAAAGCGATCTTAAATTCTCGAAAACAATTGTATATAGTGTCCGACCAAACTAAAGATGGAGATTGAATCAAACTGAAAAGAAAAGTTCTGTATCATCTTTTTCTATAACAAAGGAATTATTATTGAGTAGTCTGACTAGAATCGCGCACCTGATAATGTGCGCTGAGTACACCGACGTGCGCTGGGCTAAAAGTCGGCGCTGATTAGCCAAACTTTATTCGATAATAATTCTCCTAAGCATTATAGAAAAAATGGTATACTTTTCTTTTCAGTTTTAATCCAATCTACCTTTACCTTTCATTTGATCACTTACTTGTCGAACATCCTATATATAGAACCAAATCAGAGTAATTATAGAATGCAGTTGAAAAAGAATCCCCCATAATTATAATAAACTATTTTTTTAGAAATGAATTAGTTTCAGTAATATACAGCCGTTACGATTTAAAATAAAATATTATGTGTGTATGTATGTGTATGCACGTATATATGTAAACACACAATTCTACTTTATTATTATAACTGATATAATACATTAAAAAATGCATGCAAAAACTTTTTATTCCTTTTATATAAGATATCTTATTGTTTAACAATACAACAAAACAAAATATTTAATTAAAAAAATAATATGAGCTTTAACTTCAACAACAAACAAAAATAATATGTGAATAATATAAAATATAAACCAACCTATTCTAAATAACAGAAATTTTATTTAATACCAATGTACTGCGTATATACGTAAACCAGGGGTAAACAACTAAAAATGAAAATAAAATCAAAATAATAAATATCTAAAATTGCGTAGATATTACGCAATTGCATAGATATTACGTAAATTGCGTATTATTAATGAATATAATAAACAAAATTTTTTTGCATTTTTTCTTAAAAAAATAAGGATATGATAAAAAATTAAAATAGTGATTAGTAAGAATAAATTTGTCTAAATCAACTATTATTTAATATTAATATTTGCTATCGTGCATGACATAAATTATTAGAAAATCGGTTAATCTATTATATAAATGTTTGCATTTCCATTAATACCTAAAAATAATTCAAGGAAATCTATGCCTTTATACATGCTATCGCTATATAATATTAATACAATGAAACCTCATAGTAGCGCATTGTACGGGTCTCTGAAATGCTAGCGAGCGGTTTCTCCCACTTCACATTGAAATTCAAAATCGTGGCGATCACGCGAAATTTGTACTAACATGTCTTTTCAAGCAAAAAGAATGTTGTGCGCTATTAAAAAGTTCCGCTGTAATATCGTGTATATATATATGAATGAAATATACTAGACAATAATATAATGCAAAAAAAAAAAATATATACTTTTTGTCTGATATATTTGTTTCAAATTATCACAAGATACGATATCAACATCTAGCATCCAGACTGGGTGATGAGAAACTGAAACTATGAATGTATAATTAAACCTAAGTTTCATTTTTGGGGAGTTAGGGGCTGGCCGAACTCCGCGAGGCGGACTCAATGTTAGTGCTGCATGTATAGCATGAGCTGGTAGACGCCATCTCGGGATTGTATAATTTGAATGCACTCCTACAGGTGTACATGGTCCTGGAGCGCAAAGAGGATTCTTTTCCACTTGGAGAGCACTCATGACCAAAGCTGCTCTGTTATGGTATCTGAAAGATATTGGCTATCGACTTAGCACTAAATCTGTTATAGTGCTAATTAAAGAAAATAGTAGCTGAAGACTTGGATAAACAATCAATATATGTGAAAAGTTTACAATTTTGTCTATATATGGTAGTTTTATGTTAATATTAGTATTGATATTTCATATTTTTGTGTTCATACTAGTATTGATATTAATGTTTATTATGGACATGAAAATGTAAATAAATTTCAGATGGAAAATTTTGCTAATAGATAATTTGTAAAAGAAACTTACTTTTTCAATAAAAGACGAATATGTGTATCAGAAACGGTCGGAAATACAGCATTGATTTTTGCCACTTGAGATTCAGAATCGGAGTTTTGAGTAAAGCTTGTCTCTGTATTTCTTAATGGAGTCGGGGATTCTAAAGTTAAATCGCCGAATCGAGTTGTCACTGCACTGGTAGATTTCAATGATAGTGGTGTTTTCAACTCCTGCACATACACACGATTTAAACTATATAACAATTGGAGAATAGTACTGGAGAATAGGATTGTAATCACTGATTGTAATTATTGATAAATGCATGCATGATTCATGAGAATGAGAGGTGGGTCCAATATAAATATCTACTTACTTGTGCACTGGGAGGTAAAAATGCTAATTGTGGATTATGATAAGGAGACGGTGTCGGATAAATTTGTGGAGCTCTATGACCACCTACATAACTTAAGTGCCCACCACTTCCGCCTCCTCCAGTCTATTTATTTGTGGTATATTTTGTGCGTTATCCAAATGCAGCGTGTGTATTATAAGAATACATACATTTAAAATGTGACAAGATATGTTGTAATTTAAGTGCAAGATGGGAGATTTTTGTAGATATAAAAGAAACAACATAATTATATAGATATAAATCAAGGGTATAGTAATGTTTTACATTAGAAATTATATTTTCTTTAGATAATAATGTTATAACTTTTCATTATTATTTACCATACTATATTTCTATTTCATTATGATTAATGCGCTTTTGCAATGTAATAAAATGATAAAATATATCACTTAAATGGCTTGTATTATAAAATTTATTTATAAGATTATATTATATTATAGTATTATAAGATTTATTCCAAAAAATGAAGAATGTTTTATATATATTTTTTCTTGGATAATTGTTAATAAACAACAATATTATGCAAAATAATCTACTAGATTTAATTTTTGACATATTGTTTTAGTGATCACTAAAAGAAAAACATCTATTGTAATGTAGATAACACAGTATTTTTTATCTAAATTTCGCAGAAAAGAAAAAAATTAAACAGAAGTTTCTGAACATAAAAACAGTAAAATTTGAGTATTGCATATTGGCACAATATGTCAATAAAAACTAAACCAAATCTGAGCATAACATGATGTTATGCTATATGGGCCAATGGGCCTCAGATACGCGAACTTAACAATAATATTGGATTAAAAAATATCAACACTATTTGTGCAGTTATTTATTCTAACTATGTTATTAATAATATTATTAATTCAATGATTAATTTAAACTTCGATATTTTGGTATTAGCATTTTTGTCTCTGTTTGAGCTCAGAAATATGTTACTCAATTTATATTTGGACACCCTGTATATATCTTCATACAATAAGTTTTTATTTTTTCCCTTAAACTATCATAAAATATTATGTAATGTAATTAGATAATAAATTTAATAAACTTATGTAGCTTAATTAGATAATAAATATACAAAAAAGGAGTTATATATTGATATGTATATATATTTTAAACAATCATTAAGAATAGAGAAAGAGATACAAAGAGAGAAAGAGAGAAAGAGAGAGAGAGAGAGGGAGAAGGAGAGGGGAGAGAGAGGGGGGAGGGGGAGAGAGAGAAATGAGATGGCAACAATCTTGTGTTTTTTCATTGGAGCTACAACATTGAATTGTGACATCAGAAATGAGAATTTATATGAATTTTATTTTTATAAAATTTTTATAAAATATATCGAAAAAAATAAGTTTCTTTTAATAAAATCTTTTAATAAGACCCATTTGTGTTCGATATGAAATAATAAAATATACTGAAAACTTTTTTTGATTCGTGAATTAATAAATATATCTGTAAATATGATCAATTGTCATAAAATTTATTTTCAGCAAAAATATATTGTATTAATTCAATATAATCATTAAACACGAATGATTATATTAAAATAAACTTATTTATTTATTTCTATGTATTTTGCAAGAATAAAACTCATAACTTCTCCCTTTTTTCGACACCATAATTCAATATGATGTCAATAAAGAATCAGAAACCTTAAAGAGAGCTTAAAAACAACTACTTTCATGTAATACTAATTCCAATGCTCTTTACTGGTATGTTTCTTTGCATACAAATCATACCAAATAAATATAATATATTTGAAATATATAAAGTAATGATAAAAGTAACTTAAAATAATCCTAAAAGCAACTTAAATATTTGTTATAAAAATATGTATTAAAGTTATTTATTCTATTACAGATAAATTTTATAATACATTTATAAAGAAAAAAAAAAAAATAATAATAGTTGTTATAATGATAACAGCCCTATGAGTAACACATTAATTCTCAACTTTGTCATTAACTGACCTGCATAGGAATATCTTGAGAAGTAGTAGTAGTAGTAGTAGTAGCTGAACTCAAAGCCATTGAGTTTTGAGATTGCATATATTGAGAATACTGCCAGTACCTCACTCTTGGATCTTCCCATGTTGTAGTGCGATTAAAATGATTTATAAAATATCTAGAAAATAATAACGTGTATCAACTATATATTTAATTTTTTACATAAAAAAAATATTATGCATATCGATTTTCGATAAATATTTTTAGATTAGTGCATATCAAGGCAAAAATCTCCTTGAACCAAATCAATTAATAGACAAAATATTATCTTCTCAAATGTGTTCTTTTATCAACAAATACGTTAACAATTTATCTATCTTTTTTAGTAAATGACAATTTAAAAAATTCTGAAATATCTATGCATGTTGTATCTTGCATGTTCTATCTTAGAAAAACATGGATTGTTGGATCAAGATGAGATTTTGCCTTTATGATTTTTATACGAGTTCTTACTAATGAAAGAAATCATATATATACTCTTTTATGTATTTTACTTACGGACGACCACTACGAATGTCATATCTGCATTCCCAACCAGGCGGTAATTGACTTCTGTCACTCTGCTCCGCCATCTTTCCTACGTGTTTTGACATATATAATTGCAACAAGAATATTAAGTAGATTTCACTTTCTTTCCTAACGTTTGTTATACGTCAACATTTACACCCGATCTTACACGTTAAAGTAGCGAATCAAATAATTAAACCAGACGTTCATGACATGTTCAACTATGTTTGATTCGACACTCCTATATATAATTGGCATCAGTAGTAATATAAGAACTTATCCACCAGTCATATATAAATGAGACAGTATCGTATATCATATGGTGCACTGTGATACGTAGTGATATAGTATATTGAAGTAAATCAAAATCAGCGCATGTGCGTGCCATATGAAGCATAGACCAGAGACTTCTATACAGAGGGCGTTTTTGAATAAACGGATTAATCCAATTTGAATCAATTAATTACTATATTTTACTATGAATTCAAGTCTTTTATTGGCAGAATCAATGCAATGACGTCGCTTAATGATGTCATTGTATTGACTCTGCCAATAAAAGGTTTGAATTCATAGTAAAATATAGTAATTAATTGTTCTGGATTGAATTAACCCGTTCATTCTAAAACGCCATATATTTTACTTATAAATTTTAAAGTCTTTTATTGGCAGCATGTATGTAATACTATATAGTATTACATATATGATTGGCAGAGACAATGCAATGACATCATTAATTGCTTTTAGGGGATCAATCATGTAACTTTTTTTCTAGGGCGGAAAAGTGAAAAGTGAAAAATTTTTTCATTGAAATTAATGGCAAAATTTTTCACTTTTCACGTTTTTGCCGTAGAGAAAAAATTACATGATTAACCCCCAAAGCGATTAAACCTGCTATATACAAAAACGCCAAAAGATGAATGTTTCTAAAGTAACTATTTATTTTGAAGAAATGGTATGGACCATAATCCCAACCACCAAGCTTGCAACCCATAGGGCCAATTTCACCACCTTCGGTTAAATTAACCGACGATTAAAATCAGCAGGGTGGCAACAGAAAATAGAGGTGAATAAAAATCAAGTATTCTTATCATTTCAGTTGCCACTCTGCCATCGGTTAATCTAACCGAAGGTGGTGAAATTGGCTCATAGTGTAATATATGCTTAATGCCTTTGTACAAGGAGGGGCAAAAGCGATAGCGATAGACGATATCCAAGATCATTGCTTTTCGGAAAAAGCAAAGCTTTCATTGGATATTGTCTATCGCTATTGTCTCGCATTGTGTGAGGACCTGTAAAGTTTGTATCAAACTACGCATAAAAATTGAAGATTGAAGATTAAAGATTGGTATTTGACTAATCCACAATGAACAAAAAAAACTAAAATTTCTTTGTCCTTGATTGGTCAAAATTTAATCTTGAATCCTCAATCTTCAATGAGTGCTTTTCATTTAGTGACTCAAGTCGACACAAGTATTATTCTATCTTCTTTCAATATCAGTGAACAACAAAGATAGAATGATACTTGTATCGACTTGAGTCACTAAATGGAAAGCACCCAATGCGTAGTCTGATATGGGCTTAATGTTTAGTTACATTATATGTAAAAGTCTATGATTTATATATTTTATATGCTATGTGATATAAATATCCTAGCCTATCCTATTCTGCCCGCCACGCACAATTTAATGTTGTGTGCTTGCTCAAATCAACGAAAACGATAATACATACGTGGATCGAACGAAACGATTTTAATTATATGATATTACAACCGTAAAAAAAAAATATGACCGTCACCAACAAGCATTCCAAACTGTTTATATGCGCGATCGGTATATTTGTGTGTTATTTCTATTTCGGCATGTTGCAAGAGAAAATCACGCGCGGACAATACGGCGACAGAGAAAACCGGGAGAAATTTACATATATGTTCGCACTGGTTTTTGTCCAATGCTTAGTGAACTATGTATTCGCCAAAACTATTCTACTAACAGTGATGAAACAGGGCGAGGATGCTACATCAACGCTGTATTACATCCTATCAGCTCTAACATATCTACTCGCCATGGTATGCAGTAACATGGCATTGCAATTTGTCAGTTATCCAACGCAGGTGATCGGCAAAGCTGGCAAGCCCATACCTGTGATGATACTCGGCGTGCTATTAGGGAAAAAAGTCAGTTTGATAAAAAATTCATGTACAAAACTTTCGTACTTATATGTATATCACATTTTCCACTGTCTTTAAATGTTTTTTGTTTACAGATATATCCAATTAGAAAGTACATATTCATTCTCTTAATAGTCATTGGAGTTGCGTTATTTATGTATAAAGATGGTAGTGTCTCTAAGAAACAGTCGGAATCATATTTGTCAGTTGGAGAATTATTGTTGCTACTATCACTAACAATGGATGGGTTAACGAGCGCAGTGCAGGAACGAATGAGAGCGGAATACAAGTCAAAATCAGGTCATATGATGCTCAACATGAATCTCTGGTCTCTTATTTTTAGTGGCACAGTGATTGTTATTTCTGGAGAGCTCTTTGATTTTATTCATTTTCTACAACGATATCCCTTTACTATATGGCACATAACAACATTTTCCATAGCTGGTGCATTTGGACAATATTTCATATTTCTGACAGTAGCTGAATTTGGTCCGTTACCATGTTCGATTATAACTACTACTAGAAAATTTTTCACAGTGTTGGGCTCTATATTAATTTTTGGCAATAATCTTTCTCCTAGACAATGGTTAAGTACATTTATAGTATTTTCAGGTTTATTTTTGGATGTTATGTATGGTAAAGATAAGAAAAGTACTACAAGATAAAATGTGATTATTCAATATTTATTTAGGCAATTGTTTAAACATATACTTCCAACCTTTAAGTTATTTTTTTTGTATTTAAAACACACACACACACATATATATATATATATATATATATATATATATATAATTTATATGTGTTACATATATACACACATACATTATATATGTGTATGTGTGTACTAAAAATAATATATTAGAACATATACATATATATTAAAATGTATATATACATGTATATATGTATATATACAGATACACGTTTATATATTAATATTAAATTGTTATTTTTCTCCATTTACATTTTTATAAGCAAATTGAAGTAATTGTATAAGAATTTTTATAAGAATTTTGTAAAAATATAAATAATTTTCTGTAGTTGCATGTAAAATTAATGTCCAATATCAAGGATACTGAAAAATAGATTTATATGCCTGTAATATTTTAAATAATTCTTTCTTTTATCTTATCTACTAGTAATTGTTTATAAATTAAAAAAATCATTGTAATATTGAAAATGATATTTTTATTAGTTAATAAATTGTACAATTTAGTATTAAGGGTTTTATTTCTTCATATTGTGTTATAATACCAGAAACAAGAAATGATAGAAGATTATTTTCTTGCAGTATATTAAAATAAAATTATGATGTTTTGTGCAACACTATATTTTTATAATATAAATTATACCATAATTATAAATATACTATGTACTAAAAAGAAGAAAATCTGCAGACAAGCTTTTCCATTTTCAAAATAAATAGAAAGATAAGGTATGTGTGTATGTGTGTGGGCTAAAGATTTATATACACAGGATCTGTGTTCTAATAATTCATGTATTGATAAAAATTGTCTTTAATTATCTTCAGTATTACAATTAAATCGCATGGAGTTGTCTATATTATAGATTTAAAGATCCTAAAAATGTATAAATAAACGCTACAATATATAAAAATATGAAAATGAATTAAAAACGTTATAAAACCTCCGTATACCATATATAAATATATATGGAAATACACATATTGAAATAGTAGCTTTCAAATGAACAGGTATTGCTGTAATTTTGAACGGCCGTATTACACTACGGATTGCGGGCTCTGTTGCAATTGAAGTTACGGTTGATAATTGTGGATTGACCAATCAGAGACAAAGTAGCTTGCCGGCTGATTGATCAATTTGCAACTGTCAACCGTAATTCCAACCGTAACCAAGCCAGCAACTTATAGTGTAATACGGCCTTAATACCGCCTTGAGAGCGATTAATAACTTCATTGCATTGTCTTTGCCAATAAAAGACTTGAATTCATAATAAAATATAATGATTAATTAATCCGGTTTAGTTAACTCATCCATTTGAAAACGTCAGTAGAGTTCACGTGAAACTTTTCACTTTTTACGTTTCTGCCCTAACGAAAAAGTTACATGATCAATATGATCATGAATATCAATATATGAGGACCATTAAGGGCCAATTTCACCATCTTCGGTTAAGTTAACCGACGGTTAAAATCAGCAGGGTGGCAACCCTGAAATGATAAGAATGCTTGGTTTTCCTTCGCCTCTATTTTCTGTTGGCACCCTGCTGATTTTAACCGTCGGTTAACTTAACCGAAGGTGGTGAAATTGGCCCCAAGTCTGTATCAGACTAAAAGATTGAGATTGAAGATTCAAGATTGAATTTGACCAATCAGGACAAAGAAATTTTAGTCCCTTTTGTTCTAATTAGTCAAATTTTAATCTTCAATTTTCAATGCATAAGCAGGGAGCACACACTTTTGCATAAGCGCATAACCATAAACATAAAGAAATTGATTGGTCCACAAATGTATGCGTAAGAAAATGAACCAATCAATTTCCTTATGCTTATTGTTATGCGCTTATGCAAAAGTGTGTGCTCCCCGCTATAGTCTGATACGGGTTTTACAAATAGAATTTCTGAACACACAATCGTTGCATTTTTTGTGCATGCTGATATGTTTATGTGTGTGTATATAGAGTTCATTGAGCAAAACAAACTATAAGGAGAAGGAAGAAAATAAACTGTATTTATTGCTTGGTATTAATCAATATTAATTTTCTAAAGAAAAAAAATAGATTTACAATTGTTAATTGTAAATTGATTATAGATAATTTTTTTGTTGACATAGTTTTTTTGGTTATAGACCAAAAGGCGCAATTATAAAATACATTGATATATATAAAATCTCGTTCTCATCACGTATTATGAGTAAATGCTAAAGGTAAATAAATAAATAAATAAATAAATAAATATATATATATATATATATATATATATATATATATATATATATATATACATTAATTGAATACATATTTTGACGAAGATAATTTTATTTGATGTGACATTTATAGGTATGTCGCAGGAATTAAATAAAAGTAAAATGTTCAATCAAATAGAACAAATGGACGACATAGAAGTTAACATTTCCGAAACGAGCACGATCTCTAACCGTTTTGTATTTTCTAAACCAAGTAATATATCTCATCCTTCAAGAGTTATTAATTGTGATGTAGAATTGGATCATGTTTCTGACACTCATTCCAATAAGAAGAATATATTTACCTTTGCTGTACCTACAATACTATCGCAATATGATGAAAAACATACAAGCTTGCAAGTCAATGACTCTAACAGATATAAGCCAAGAATTTTTAGATCTACATTTAAACCCACATTTAATGTATTTGCTAGCGCTCTTAAGGATACAGAAGCTTTTGAACAACTGAAAAAAAATTCTAGATCGCATACTACCAAAATTAATATTGACAACTCGATAACATGCACCAATGTTCCGAACGCCTTGCTGACTAAAATAGCGGCAAAAGAATATTTCATAAAATATGGGAATATCGTTAAAATAACTATACGTCCAAGGAAACGTACAATCATAGTAGTTTATACATCAAAAGTGGAGGCAAATGCTGCGTATTATGGCAGTAGCAATTACATGGGTGAGAAGTTTCACGTAGAGTGGACTAAATTGGAATCATCGATGAAAATGTCAACTAAAAAGAAAATTCCACATAAAAATATAGTGACAAATCTACTTAAAGCGTCCGACGATGAGATTAAATTTGAATTAGAGGCCATGACAAATTTAGAGTATAATTTACATTCTGACAAGGAGATTAAACTATCCGATAATACATTATATCCATTAAAAGTTAGAACACCTGCAGGGAAAACAGTATTGCCGCATGAGAAAATGGTAACCAAATTTGAGAAAACTGTTGCAAAGATTGAAAAATTTGATACAGAGAGTCAGATAATTAAACCTTTACCTAATACCTCTATAGAGGAGTTACAAAATATAATACATCAGATCGCTCTTACGACTGAAGACAAATACAAGATTTTGGAAGCTAGGGATCGTCTCATGAGATTAAAACGAATCAAACCAGCCTCGCTTGCAACAGCTGAAGTAACTAGTGGAACTTGTCCTGATATGTGCCCAGAAAAAGAACGTCTTATGCGTGAATCGCAGAGGCAAATTGCGACATATGAACAGCTAGAGGGAAATGAATACAAAATAAATCATGTGACGGCTATAAAGCAATATTCAAGATCTTCTGCGGACCAGGAGGAACCGATGCCCCACGAATTAAGGCCGGTAAAGTCGTTGAAAATGACTATGAGCTACTTGCTTCACGAAATAATGGATCTCTGTGAGCAGGAAGACACAAATTTGGCGGAATGGTATCACTTTCTATGGGATAGAACAAGAGGAATCAGGAAGGATATTACGCAACAGGAATTATGTTGCATAGAAAGCGTAGAATTGATCGAACAATGCGCTAGATTTCACATAGTATGTTCAGAGAGACTTTGCTCAGAAGACGCATCTGTGTTCGATATGAAAATTAATACGGAAAATTTAACAAAATGTCTGCAGACCTTGAAATATATGTATCACGATTTGAGACTAAAAGGTATTACTTGTGAAAACGAATCAGAATTCAGAGCATACATTGTTTTACTAAATTTAAACGATGGTAATTTTCTATATGATTTGCAACAGTTACCGAAATCTGTGCAAAATTCATCAGAAATTCAATTTGCGATCAATATATACTTTGCACTGGATTCGAGTAATTACTATAAATTCTTTAAACTCGTTCGAGAAACGACTTATTTGAATGCTTGTATCTTATTAAGATATTTTAATCAAGTTAGATTGAAAGCATTTAAGGTAATGTTGAAGGCGTATTGCAGAAGTACTTCAACAGCTTTCCCGTTGTATGAATTAATAGATATTCTCGGCTTCGAAAACGAGAACGAAGCTAAATATTTCTGCGAACAAGTAGGACTGAACTTTTCGAATGACGAGTTGAACATTCTCTTCAATCGTCGGAACTTCAGCATGCCCGCAGGAAGTATACAACAGGGTAGGGCTTATAATCTGATAGAATCTAAGAGAATTGCTTTAAATTTCACTATTGGACAATGTATCGCTGGTGGAAAAATGCCAGAAAAGACTTACAAGGATCATAAACCGCATGATAGTTTTGACGCACATGGCTATTTGATGCCTGAATCTATCAATGCCATGGATCAAAATACTAATGCCTCTTCTATAGAACAACACGAATATGAACATCCATACGAATTTATGGAGAGAAAGACAAAGAAGATGCCATCAGTCCGGGACAAAAATCAGAAAGCCATAAAGGATGTTCGTCCTATTCAAGTTAAAAAACAGTCTGCTAATACAAATGCATCAAGTATACCTAAACTTATATCAGTTTCCGAATCAATCACTTTGAATGATTTCCAAATGACGACATCAAATGCACCCCATGCACAAAGTGAGCTTAAACAAAAAATATCAAATATATTTGAATATAAACTTCAGTCTTCTTGTACATCAACCACACAAATAAATGTAGCTTTTGATAAACAATCTGAGTATGAAAATGCGATGACTGGTACAATGCATCGTGAAAACACTATGACTGAAGATAAACAATCTGAAATTTTTGGTAGCAATAATATTTTTAGTAATAACAATGCATTTACAAACGATCCTATCGCATTTTCAAAACAATTAGAAACATCGCATAATGTAGAACCTGCTGCGTCTTCGGCAATAAATCAGAATGTCGATTCAGGGATAAGATCGGAAGATATATTTATTAGAAATATTACGCCTTCAACGGTTTTCGCTAACAATTATTTTCTCACACCACTTTCAACAAATGTAAATGATGGGAATAAAATAACAAAGAAACAAACTATCTCCTCTCAGGAAGAACAGAAAGTCCAAGATGTACAAATTATTTTGAAGGCTGAAAAAGCGAAATTGGAGAAGTTGGAGTATGAGAGAAAAATGCAACAAATCGAGGAACAGTCGGAAGAAATTTACAACAGCTTATATAAGGAAATCGCATATGAATTCTGCTCTGCTATTGCAAAAGAAAATATGGAAAGGATAAAAATATATGACACATTGAGCGAAAAAATCCTTTTCGACATGACTGGCGAAATTATTCATGAAATATGTAATGTATTATTGACTGCTGAAATTAAAAATCAGCGGAAGTTACAAGCCATGTTGTCAAGAATTAAAAATCAAGCAGTTGCCAAGTGTTTCAATGCTTGGAAACAGTACGTATCGAAAAAGAAACGACAGAGAGAGGCATTGGAAAACACACCGGTTTGGTTGCAGAGGCAATCCGTGGAGGAAAACGCGAGAATGCTATATTCCAAGGAACAGGAAATAGTGATACAAAATATGCGCGAAAAACAATGTCAATCGGATGACACAACTGGTATGATACCAACTCTTGCGCCAATCGAAATTATCGTGTACGCTGGTATTAAAGAGAATCTACGATTATTGGATATTGGTCCTTTGATTAACATATTTTGGAAACTGGTGATCTCCTGGCCGGATTTGAGCAATAAAACGATCTTATGGCATTATAAGAAAATGATAAATGAATACTTATATCCTGAAGATTTTACGATGGATCCTATTATAAAAACTTATCGACCAAATCCCTATGAAACTTTACGTGTTTGCATAAGGCATTTCGAGGGTTTTATCAGTGAGCATAATTTAGTCGGTACTGATGCGCTTCTATTTATCGCTGATGCTTCGGAAAACTATGAACTTGTTATTAAACGTTTAACGAAAACTATATTATCAAGACACAAGCTGATGCCTATGCCGCTGGCTTTTATAATCCTGGGTAATGGAAATTTGAAAATTCAGAATGAGGATATCGTCTCAGTCTTGGAATCTCTCTTGGAATCTGGTTACATATTGGAATATACAATTATGTACAAGGAAGATTTGTCTACAAAAATTATTTTAAATTTGATACAAAGCGTAGTTTTATGGTTGACAGTGAACAAATCACCACCAATTCCACTGGAAATGGATTATTTGTATAATATATATAATATTTGTTTGTCAGAAGAGTTGTGGTTAAGGTAATATTCTCTTTCTCAATTTTTTTATACTCTTTTTTGATTATATTTCAATGTTATGTATATAGAGCGTCTACTCCCTGGAAAAATGAAAACCTGATTTAAAATCTGGAGTTCTCAGGGATTTCTTTTCTACCTGCAAAAATCTGAAAATTCTCATAGAATTTTATAAAGATTCAGTGTATTTTTTGAAAGATTTCTTTATAATTCTTCTTTGATATTTTCACTCTTGTATTGTAAGCAATTGGCAATCAAGCTGATAAATCAACTATACTTATGAACTATCTGTGTGTTTAAAATATATTAAAAATATATCTATATCTTTGTACATGTGTTTATACATTCAATGTCTTAATAAAAAATGTGCGGTACACATTTTTTATTGTAATTTTTAGTCATAAAAGAAAATGAAAGTGTTTACAAAAATTATAGTTTTTTTTTTTTTTTTAGTACATTTGCAAATCTAGCACTTGAAACTTAAGTGACTTTGTTTTTCTTTTGTATGAGCGAAAAGCATTAGAAACTGTATATAAAATTACATCAAAAAGTCTTTAAAATATTAGTTTTTAACTGGAATTTTGAACAGAAATATTTGGAAGGGAATTTTTTTACAAAATTTAAGTAGACACTTTGTATATGTAACATGTATATACAGATTTCATTATTATCTAATTATTATCATTTATAGGATATTGGGTGATGCTATGTTCAATAAACAATTGTCAAATGCATTAAAAAATCCTAATTTTGTAATTGATTTGCACAACGAAGCTGTAAATCATTTGATAGACATAATTTTAGATCCAGAATCTATGTTATATACAAATTTTGCACCCGAATTAAAAAAATTCCTTCAAAATAGTAGTACGATGCCATGCAGTTATGAATACTTGGACGAATCGTGGAAACAAGATGAATACAGAGCAAAATTAGAGAACATAATGAATAGTTTTGTGTTACCACCGTGGAAGTAAGTATGCGATCTATGTTATAATATTAACTAAGATATTTAATTAAGATATTATAGCACTCATACATTAAAACTCATTCTATATCTTTTAATATTTTTGTGTTTATTTTCTTACTTTAGTGCACCATGGCCAATAACGGATATACAAGATTTACGACGATATATTACAAAATATTGTAGAGAGGTGCTATCTGACTCAAATTGCAACATTGTATTTTGCAATATATTAAGTAATTTATACCTTACTTCAGGAAGTTTGCAGTTATCCAATTTCGTACACATACTACTGCATGTGATTAAAGAAAAAATACAACTTTTGGATGAACATATAGTCATTTATAACAAAAATCACATCAAACATTTCCAGACATTACCATGGTGGTTTAAATCTAATGTACTAACAAAATTTTTGTCGCGCGAATTAAACTGTGATGATAATTACATATTAAACGAACCAGTGATAAAAAGAAAGAAACTCAATACGTCGGCAAACGATTTGTATGATAGTGTATTAGACGAGAAATTTGATTCATTAGCAGAATTTTGTGAAAGTACCAAAACTCGAGTCATAGAGATACACTCTGTGTCTAAGGAGATAGAGAGCCGTTTGCAAACGCAACAATTGGAGAATATATTATTGGAAGAGCGATTGAAGAATGCCTTGTACGACGAAGAGAACTTTGTAAAGGGAAATGCGTAATTTTTTCCATTCACCTATATATGGTATGATTTATAATATTTTGGTTCTATAAGTTTTATTATGTACATATATGTATGTGTCTATACACGCACACATACAAATATACACAATATTTTAATTATATTTACAATCTAATAAGTCAATATGCTAGGAATAACTAATATTATATTTTCTAGTAAAATTATATATTTATATATACATTACATTAAAAATATGTAAATAAAATGTCATAACAAAATTCAGCTATAATTTTATTTAAATATTATGAAATTATATATTATAGACGAACATATAAATGTTATATATTTAGTAATTTATTTTTCACACATAATTCAATTGTTCCATACAATATATAATATATAAATCATAGAATTACATAGGATACAGAAATATTTTTAACAAAACATCGCTTCTCTATGATCTGAAAAGTATTGTCATTTGATATTGTACATTCGCACAAATTCTTTTAGAGAAAACAAAAAAAATTCTTTATAAATAATATTCTATTTAGAAAAATTAATGGAAGAGATAGAAATAAAGACGGGAGAAAGAACGAGCACAAAATTAAAATTGTTTTATTAATCTAGTCTCAAATTTACCGTTTCTTTTCCTATATTTGTATATCTTTCTTTCAGAGATTTATATAGATGTATAGATATTCCTAGTGTGACAATTTTATTGCATATAATGCACGAGAAAAATACTTAATTTGTAGAAATACATGACTAAAAAAAAAAAAACATCTAATATAAGATATTTAATATGATAATAACAAAATCGTGTATTTTTGAACAAATTGAGATCAAATAATTTATATAACAAAGTTTAATATTGTATACATAATATAAAAAAATATATAACATATTTTTTCACTTTGAAAGAAAACTTAATGTATAACAGTTTTAACATATATAAAAACATAAAAAACTTTGAATGCTCAAATTAACTTTGTTTTCTGAGATTTTGCAAAATTTTTTAATTTTCTTATACATTTACATAATTATTTAAATTTTATCACTTAATAAAATTGGGGTAGATGAAGGAAAAAATAAATAAAAAATCTTTGGTTTCCCTATATTTTTAATTTATTCGGAATGAAAGAAACATGAGAAAAAAAAGAAAAGGAAACGGGAATAACGAGAAATTATCTATTCAAAAAATAAATAGTACAAACGTGCGTAAGAATCTTTTACAGTGATATCAAACAAACATGAAATAATAATGATTTTATGTCTAATGCAAAGATATGCTGCATTATACACAGATAAACACACACACACACATCCACACGCGCGCACACACGCACACACACACACGCACGCACGCACACGCACATCAATTGCACTACCATACAAGGTGCATCTCGATACTTATTATAGAAAAAAGTTTAATTTTTATTTAATAAAAAATAAATTAAATTGTATATGTAACATGTCATGAAAATATAATATTATACTGTGTCAGTAAAAAATATGTATATATTAAGTTAAACAGCTATATATATTGTGAAATATCACTGTTAAATTTATACATGCGCACATACATACTTATATTCAGGATGTTTCAAAACCACTGTATCTTAACAGTGGATTCTGATTAAATTAAAATCTATTTCTTCAGCGGAAATGTCGACATTAATCATTTCCGAGTCACAGAACGTCTTAAAAAAAAAAAAAAAAAAAAAAAAAAAAAAAAAAAAACACTAAACTTTGTGAAAACAAAAAAGTATTAAAACTATACTCTCTTTAATTCATTTCAGATACAGTTTACTTAATTTGTACTTTACTTATGTTACAAATTATAAAAGAATAAGATAGAAAAATTGGAAATTGATATTAAGAGACCTTCCTCGATATCGATTGATTGAACCGAACTAGCGCAATATAAACTACTAATAAATTATTATTTGACAGATTAATGTGATCCTTATAAATGTTTGAGGGATTAATATATTCTCACCAATTTTCATATATGCCGAGTATGCGTATGATATCGAGAATGAGATACACGTTCATATGAATTATTTAACTCATAATGTGTGTAAATATATGTGATTAATATTATCATCTTCTACAATATAGACTTTCTCCTGTATGCGAATCACTATGTATATGTTTGAACGTATATATATTATGCACATATAAATTATAATATAAATAATATGCAAACATATGTAAAAGTTTGAAGTTTTAACAAATTATGTATACATACCTCATATATGCACCTATGTAACAAAATACGCAAATACGAATTTGTGTATTTAATATTTATTAAATATATATTAAAACGGAATTTATACACGAATTTATTTAAAAAAAAATTTTAATTTAAAAAGATTTTGATAAAAGTTTAATTGATTTATAAGGATCTAAATAAAAAATGCTGGAAAAATGACAAAAGATATAAACGAAATAATATTTCCCCTCTGTTTCTTTTTTTTAAAAGCCCTAATATTTGCAAATTTTGTACATCATATTACAAAAAATCATATATATAACAATATATATTATAAAATAATATTCAAAAAATGTCACAGAAATCTATTTTTGTGACAAACACACACGCATGTTCAAAATCCTATAAATTGATTTGTACTTGAGGTAAAACATTTTTTTTAATAATTGTTTTTTCCTTGTGCTAATTTGAAAATCATTGCATTATTTGCAAGG
Organism: Cataglyphis hispanica; assembly: GCF_021464435.1. Lineage (NCBI taxonomy): Eukaryota > Metazoa > Arthropoda > Insecta > Hymenoptera > Formicidae > Cataglyphis > Cataglyphis hispanica. Next base: position 8,854,373 of record NC_065958.1, read on the forward strand.
GTTTAGAAAGATTTTGCAATAAAATTACAAAATTTATTAGCTGCTGATATATTACATTAATGAATTCCGACTTTACACTATTAACATCAATCCTCCAAATGAAGAAAATAATTATAAACAAGTATGAATTAGTATCATAAAATGATAGTGTTATATCAATTGTAACGAATAAGTAAAACAAATAAAATTTCTACAAATGTAAAACGAACAAAACTGTAAATTTGAAATTTTACTGAAATATTAATAAATTATTAAATCAGAAAAGTAACAGGATTAATGACACTTTATAAATAGTTTATGGAGAAGAAAGCGAGCTTCCAAACATACAAGCGAAAACATATAAAGCACCTAAACATACGTTTAAGTTGGCTGTTCGTTGAGGCACTTGTTGAATTTTATCAGGATTTCGGAATTCTTTTTCTATTTCAAAGGCGATCGGCAGAGTGATTACTGGCATTAAAAAACATATCGAGTATCTCAATGCCAGTACTATGAGAATAATATACGGTGTGAATAGTAGAAAAGCATACAAAACATGAGACGCGGTATGACCTATCAAAATCGCTAGTGTCACAATTCCTGCCTTTTTGTCGCTGTCCATATCCCTCGTGTTATTGCTATGTAAAATAGCCTCAGTGTTTAACGCGAGCGGTATAGCATAATAAATCGTTCCTAATTCAACATAACCGGTTTGCGCCATGAACGCGAACAGAACTGAGACTGGACCAAATATGACTAAAATTAGTACATCGCCCAAAGCAATGTACTTAAATCCTATACCTCCCGTATAGAGAAAAGAAGAGGATAAACCTCCAAAGTATACAAGAGCTAGATGTTCCATCTTGGCAGGGGAGATAGCCGCTAGTAAGACAAATCCCAAGCAGCCTGTCGTATATAAAAAAGCTCCCAACGAGACTAATTCATCTTTAGACAATAAATGATCTACCAATATTCTATCATCACTTTTTCGACTATCGACACCCTTTACATAGTCAAAATAGGTGTTTACTACATTACCAGCACCATGTACACAAAGTACCGTGAGCACAATAACGACCAGCGATATCCAACTAAAACTCGCTAGACCTGTCTGTTGATACGCAAGTGCGGATCCGAGAAGCGTTGGCATTAGGGATGCGTTCAGCGACCATGGTCGCATCGCCAGAATATACGAAGACAACTTCATAAGCGGAGAATCCAAAGCTGACGATGTCGGGTGATGTACATTATTCGCCATAGAGTTATCGTCGATTCGTCTAGTTGGGTCGCAAACGCCGTTGGACATCATGTTTCGCGCGCAACACTAGAAATAATATTATTCTATATAAACTAATAATATTCTATATAACGCGATATTAGAAACGATAACAATCCTTTAATCCTCGAAGTTCTATATTAAACCGATTTCTTTTCTATATATCGATATACGAGAAAGAATCTTTACCATCAATAATATATATGTATGTATATATATATATATATATATATATATATATATATATGTATGTATATATATATATTGTAAATAAACTTTCAAAGCTTTACATTTCATAGTAAAATAAAAAGCAATTAGCAATCGGTAAATGGCTTAATACACAGTACTTAAAAAGGAAATTTATCCGGTATATCGTACTTAACGGTATCCCAACATACGTATACGTACGTACATGTTTCCACGTGACATTTGCATAATTATATAAATATCATAGAAATGTCGAAATAACATAAAATAATGATGGAATAAACACGAAAGTTTACAAAACAATAACGCAAGTGGTTTTTCGATACAAATTATAAATTAAACTCACCCGAAAATTTTTTCGAAATAGACACAGACGAAGATAGGTTAAGGCGCTCTCCGTGACAATTAAAACGTTTCACTTCTCGATATTGGTTCATCGTAGAATCATTCGTAGAAGCAACACATCAGCGTTCGTTTAATCAGCATCATGAAGTATGTACAACGCTCGAATTATTCTTTTTTCTTCACTCTCTCCGATGGACGTTTGTGTCCGTGTTCGAGCACTTTAAGTCTGTTCGATGTTGGATTTATTCCATGTCCGGTTGTCTCGGGGTTCTATTCTTGAAATAGTCGTATACGACGTCGCGTCATTTTTCGAATTCATATTTAACGGTGTTTTCGAATGTAACAAAATCAATCGCTCCAAGAGCGATTAATGACGTCATTGCATTGTATTTGCCAATAAAAGACTAAAATTCATAGTAAAATATAGCGATTAATCGATTGGAGTCGGATTAATTGGTCTAGATTATACCAATAAATTTAGATACGTATTAAATAAATATACACTGGCCAATCATAATTATATCTTTAAAGAATGGAATGGTTGCGATTGATCGGTATAGTATTTCATATGTATTAAAATATATCGACGTAAACAAGCCCATTGCCGTGGCGTTTTTCGAATAATTAATTATTATATTTTACTATGAATTCGTTTTTTTTTTTTTTATAAATTTTATTTTATTTAGGTTTCGTTATATTTAGAAATATTATTTATAATTTATAAATTTACCAAATTTAAAAACGTTACTAAATGTAGGAATGATGTCTAATTTAATTCATCCGAGGTTAGGCTAGGTCCGAGGTGAGGCTAGGTCCGAGGTGAGGCTAGGTCCGAGGTGAGGCTAGGTCCGAGATGAGGCTAGGTCCGAGGTGAGGCTGGGTCCGAGTGGTGAGGCTGGGTTAGGCTAGCCTAACCTGAGGCTTAGGTCCGAGGTGAGGATGGGTCGGAGATGAGGCTGGGTCCGAGGTGAGGATAGGTCGAGATGAGGCTAGGTCCGAGGTGAGTGAGGCTAGGTCGAGGTGAGGCTGGGTTAGGCTAACCTAACCTGAGGCTAGGCTAACCTAGCCTAACCTAACACCTAGCCTACAGCCTAGCCTAACCTAGCTTCAACCTAGCCTAACCAACCTAGCCTAACCTGAGGGATTGGGTTAGGTTAGAGACTAGAATCGGACAGATTAGAGACCAGAATTAGAACCAGGTTGGAGCCAGAATTAGAGTTGGGATTAGAACGAGTTAGGATTAGGGTTGGGATTAGGTTAGGTTGGGTTAGGTTAGGTTAGGTTAGGTTGGGATTGGGTTAGGATTGGGATTAGGTTAGGTTAGGTTGGAGTTAGGTTGGGATTAGGTTAGGTTAGGTTGGGTTGGAGTTGGGTTAGGTTGGGTTAGGTTAGGTTAGGTTGGGGTTAGGAGTTAGGTTAGGTTGGGATTAGGTTGGGTTAGGTTAGGTTGGGATTGGGATTAGGATTAGGTTAGGTTGGGATTGGGATTGGGTTGGGATTAGGTTGGGTTGAGTTGGGATTGGAGTTAGGTTAGGTTAGGTTGGGATTAGGTTGGGTTGGGATTGGGATTAGGTTGGTTGGGTTAGGTTAGGTTGGGATTGGGATTGGGTTAGGTTGGGTTGGGTTAGGTTAGGTTGGGTTAGGTTGGGATTCAGGTTAGGTTGGGTTAGGATTAGGATTGGGTTAGGAGTTAGGTTAGGTTAGGATTGGGATTAGGTTAGAGTTAGGTTAGGATTAGGTTAGGATTGGGATTGAGTTAGGTTAGGTTGAGTTAGGTTAGGTTGGGATTAGGTTAGGTTGAGGTTGGGATTAGAGTTGGGATTAGGTTAGGTTGGGATTGGGATTGGGTTGGGATTGGGATTGGGATTAGGTTAGGTTAGGTTAGGTTGGGATTGGGATTAGGTTAGGTTAGGTTGGGGTTGGGATTAGGTTGGGATTGGGTTAGGTTAGGTTAGGTTGGGATTGGGATTGGGTTAGGTTAGGTTGGGATTAGGTTGGGTTAGGTTGGGTTGGGTTAGGTTAGGATTGGGATTGGGTTAGGTTGGGATTAGGTTGGGATTAGGTTGGGATTGGGATTAGGTTGGGTTAGGTTGGGTTAGGTTGGGATTAGGTTAGGTTGGGATTGGGATTAGGTTAGGTTAGGTTGGGATTGAGGTTGGGATTGGGTTGGGTTGGGTTAGGTTGGGATTAGGTTAGGTTGGGATTGGGATTAGGTTGGGTTAGGATTGGGATTGGGTTAGGTTGGGATTGGGATTAGGATTGGGGTTGGGATTAGGTTAGGTTGGGTTGGGATTGGGTTGGGATTGGGTTGGGATTGGGTTAGAGTTGGGTTAGGTTGGGATTAGGTTAGGTTAGGTTGGGTTGGGATTAGGTTGGGATTGGGATTGGGATTAGGTTAGGTTAGGTTGGGTTGGGTTGGGATTGGGATTGGGTTGGGTTGGGATTAGGTTGGGTTAGGTTGGGATTGGGATTAGGTTGGGTTAGGTTAGGTTAGGTTAGGTTAGGTTAGGTTGGGTTAGGTTGGGTTAGGTTAGGTTAGGTTGGGATTCAGAGTTAGAGTTGGGTTGGAGTTGGGTTAGGTTGGGTTAGGTTAGAGTTAGGATTGGGTTGGGATTGGGTTAGGTTGGGATTGGGATTGGGATTAGGTTGGGTTAGGTTAGGATTGGGATTGGGAGTTAGGTTAGGTTAGGTTAGGTTAGGTTGGGTTAGGTTAGGTTGGGATTAGGTTGGGTTGGGTTAGGTTGGGTTAGGTTGGGTTAGGTTAGGTTAGGTTAGGTTAGGTTAGGTTGGGATTAGGTTGGGTTGGGTTGGGATTGGGTTAGGTTAGGTTAGGTTAGGTTAGGTTGGGATTAGGTTAGGTTAGGTTAGGATTGGGTTAGGGTTAGGTTGGGTTAGGTTAGGTTAGGTTAGGTTAGGTTAGGTTGGGATTAGGTTAGGTTAGGTTGGGTTAGGTTGGGAGTTAGGTTGGGATTGGGATTAGGTTGGGATTAGGTTAGGTTAGGGTTAGGTTGGGTTAGGTTGGGATTAGGTTGGGATTAGGTTAGGTTAGGTTAGGTTAAGGTTAGGTTAGGTTAGGTTGGGTTAGGTTAGGTTAGGTTAGAGTTGGGATTAGGTTAGGTTGGGATTGGGTTAGGTTAGGTTGGGATTCAGGTTGAGTTGGGTTAGGTTAGGTTAGGTTAGGTTAGGTTAGGTTAGGTTAGGTTGGGTTGGGTTAGGTTAGGTTGGGATTGAGGTTAGGTTAGGTTAGGTTGGGATTGGGTTAGGTTGGGATTGGGTTAGGTTGGGTTAGGTTAGGTTAGGTTGGGATTGGGTTAGGTTGGGTTAGGTTAGGTTAGGATTGGGTTAGGTTAGGTTAGGTTAGGTTGGGTTAGGTTGGGATTAGGTTAGAGTTAGGTTGGGATTGGGTTAGGTTAGGTTAGGATTAGGTTGGGTTGGAGGTTGGGATTTGGAGTTAGGTTAGGTTGGGATTGGGTTAGGTTAGGTTAAGGTTGGGTTGGGTTAGGTTGGGATTAGGTTAGGTTAGGTTAGGTTGGGATTGGGATTGGGAGTTAGGTTGGGATTAGGTTAGGTTGGGATTAGGTTAGGTTAGGATTAGGTTGGGTTAGGTTAGGATTAGGTTAGGTTGGGTTAGAGTTAGAGTTAGGTTAGGTTAGGTTGGAGGTTAGGTTGGGTTGGGATTAGGTTAGGATTAGGTTAGGTTAGGATTGGGATTAGGTTAGGTTAGGATTTAGGTTAGGTTAGGTTGGGATTAGGTTAGGTTGGGATTTAGGTTGGGTTAGGGTTAGGTTAGGTTAGGTTGGGATTAGGATTAGGTTAGGTTGGGATTGGGATTAGGTTAGGTTAGGAGTTCAGAGTTAGGTTGGGGTTGAGGTTGGGTTAGGTTAGGTTGAGGTTGGGGTTGGGTTAGGTTAGGTTAGGTTGGGATTAGGATTGGGATTCAGGTTAGGGTTAGGTTAGGTTGGGTTAGGTTAGGTTAGGTTGGGTTGGGATTAGGTTAGGTTAGGATTGGAGTTGGGTTAGGTTAGGTTAGGTTAGGTTAGGATTGGGATTAGGTTGGGATTAGGTTGGGATTAGGTTAGGTTAGGATTAGGATTAGGATTAGGTTGGGATTGGGATTGGGATTGGGTTAGGTTAGGTTGGGATTGGGTTAGGTTAGGTTGGGAGGTTAGGTTAGGTTAGGTTAGGGATTGGGATTGGGTTAGGATTAGGTTGGGATTAGGTTAGGGTTAGGTTAGGTTAGGTTGGGGTTAGGTTGGGTTAGGTTGGGATTAGGTTGGGTTAGGTTAGGTTAGGTTAGGATTAGGTTAGGTTGGGATTGGGATTGGGATTGGGGTTGGGTTGAGTTGGGTTAGGTTGGGATTGGGATTGGGTTGGAGTTAGGTTGGGATTAGGTTGGGAGTTAGGGTTAGGTTAGGTTAGGGATTAGGTTAGGTTAGGTTAGAGTTGGGATTCAGGTTAGGTTAGGTTGGGTTAGGATTCAGGTTAGGTTGGGTTGGATTAGGTTAGGTTGGGTTGGGATTAGGTTAGGTTGGGTTAGGTTAGGTTAGGTTAGGTTGGGATTGGGATTGGGATTGGGAGTTAGGTTAGGTTGGGATTAGGATTAGGATTAGGATTAGGTTAGGTTGGGATTAGGTTGGGTTAGGTTAGAGTTAGGTTAGGTTAGGTTGGGTTAGAGTTAGGTTCAGGTTAGGTTGAGGTTCAGAGTTGGGATTGGGATTAGGATTAGGTTGGGTATAGGTTGAGTTAGGTTGGGATTAGGATTAGAGTTAGGTTAGGTTAGGTTGGGATTAGGTTAGGTTAGGTTAGGGTTAGGTTAGGTTAGGTTGGGTTAGGTTGGGTTAGGTTAGGTTAGGTTAGGTTGGGTTAGGTTGGGATTGGGTTAGGTTAGGTTAGGTTGGGTTAGGTTAGGTTAGGTTGGGTTAGGTTAGGATTAGGTTAGGTTGGGATTGGGTTAGGTTAGGTTGGGTTGGAGTTGGGATTAGGTTAGGTTGGGTTAGGTTAGGTTAGGTTAGGTTGGGATTAGGTTAGGTTAGGTTAGGTTAGGTTGGAGTTGGGATTGGGATTAGGTTAGGTTAGGTTAGGATTGGGTTAGGTTGGGATTGGGTTAGGTTAGGAGTTAGGTTAGGTTAGGTTAGGTTGGGATTAGGATTGGGATTAGGTTAGGTTGGGATTAGGTTAGGTTAGGTTAGGTTAGGTTAGGTTAGGTTAGGTTAGGTTGGGATTAGGTTAGGTTAGGTTAGGTTAGGTTGGGATTGGGTTAGGTTGAGGTTAGGTTCAGGTTGGGTTAGGTTAGGTTAGGTTGGGTTAGGTTAGGTTAGGTTGGGTTGGAGTTGGGATTGGGTTGGGATTAGGTTGGGTTGGGTTAGGTTGGGATTGGGATTAGGTTAGGTTAGGTTAGGTTAGGTTGGGATTAGAGTTAGGTTGGGTTAGGTTGGGTTGGAGTTAGGTTAGGTTGGAGTTGGGTTGGGTTAGGTTGGGTTGGGTTAGGTTGGGTTAGGTTAGGTTAGGTTAGGTTGGGGTTAGGTTAGGTTAGGTTGAGGTTAGGTTGGGTTGGGTTGGGTTAGGTTGGGATTGGGATTAGGTTGGGTTGGGATTAGGTTAGGTTAGGTTAGGTTGGGTTAGGTTAGGTTGGGATTGGGATTGAGGTTAGGTTGGGGTTGGGTTGGGATTGGGTTGGGATTAGGTTGGGATTGGGTTGGGTTGGGTTGGGTTAGGTTAGGTTAGGTTGAGGTTAGGTTAGGATTAGGTTAGGTTAGGTTAGGTTGGAGGTTGGGATTGGGAGTTAGGTTAGGTTAGGTTGGGATTAGGTTGAGGTTAGGTTGGGTTAGGTTAGGTTAGGTTGGGATTAGGTTGGGTTAGGTTAGGTTAGGTTAGGTTAGGTTGGGTTAGGTTGGGTTAGGTTAGGTTAGGTTGGGATTGGGTTAGGTTGGGTTAGGTTAGGTTAGGGATTAGGTTGGGTTGGGGTTGGGTTGGGATTCAGGATTGGGATTGAGGTTGGGTTGGGGTTGGGATTGGGAGTTGGGTTAGGGTTAGGTTGGGATTAGGTTAGGTTAGGTTAGGTTAGGTTAGGTTAGAGTTAGGATTAGGTTGGGATTGGGATTGGGTTGGGTTAGGTTAGGTTAGGTTAGGTTAGGTTGGGTTAGGTTAGGTTAGGTTAGGTTAGGTTAGGTTAGGTTGGGATTGGGATTGGGATTCAGGGTTCAGGATTAGGTTGGAGGTTGAGGTTGGGATTAGGTTAGGTTGGGAGTTAGGTTAGGTTAGGTTAGGTTAGGTTGGGATTGAGGTTGGGTTAGGTTAGGTTAGGTTAGGTTGGGTTAGGTTGGGTTAGGTTAGGTTAGGTTGGGTTAGAGTTAGGTTGGGTTAGAGTTAGGGTTAGGTAGGTTAGGTTGGGATTAGGATTAGGTTAGGATTAGGTTAGGTTGGGTTCAGGTTGGTTGGAGTTGGGTTAGGTTGGGATTGGAGTTGGGTTGGGATTAGGTTAGGAGTTAGGTTAGAGTTGGGATTGGGTTGGGTTGGGATTGGGTTAGGTTAGGTTAGGTTAGGTTAGGTTAGGTTGAGGTTGGGATTAGGTTAGGTTAGGTTAGGTTAGGTTGGGTTGGGTTGGGTTAGGTTAGGTTGGGATTAGGTTAGAGTTCAGGTTAGGTTAGGTTAGGTTAGGTTGGGATTGGGTTAGGTTAGGTTAGGTTGGGTTAGGTTGGGTTAGGTTAGGTTAGGTTGGGTTAGGTTAGGTTAGGTTGGGTTAGGTTAGGTTGGGATTGGGTTAGGTTGGGATTAGAGTTGGGTTAGGTTGGGTTTAGGTTGGGTTGGGGTTAGGTTAGGTTAGGTTAGGTTAGAGTTAGGTTGGGATTAGGTTAGAGTTAGGTTGGGTTAGGTTAGGTTGGAGTTGGGATTGGGATTAGGGTTAGGTTGGGATTAGGTTAGGTTGGGTTAGGTTAGGTTAGGTTAGGTTGGGATTGGGTTAGGTTAGGTTAGGTTGGGTTAGGTTAGGTTAGGTTGGGATTGGGATTCAGGTTGGGTTAGGTTGGGTTAGGTTAGGTTGGTTAGGTTAGGAGTTAGGTTGGAGTTGGGATTGGGATTGGGTTAGAGTTGGGATTGGGTTGGGATTAGAGTTAGGTTAGGTTAGGTTAGGTTAGGTTAGGATTAGGTTGGGATTCAGGTTAGGTTGGGATTTAGGTTGGGGTTAGGTTAGAGTTAGGTTGGGATTGGGTTAGGTTGGGATTGGGATTGGGATTGGGTTAGGTTGGGATTAGGATTAGGTTAGAGTTAGGTTAGGTTGAGAGTTGGGTTAGGTTAGGTTAGGTTGGGATTAGGTTAGGTTGGGATTGGGATTAGAGTTGGGTTAGGTTAGGTTGGGATTAGGTTAGGTTAGGTTAGGTTAGGTTGGGTTAGGTTGGGTTAGGTTAGGTTAGGTTAGGATTAGGTTAGGTTGGGATTAGGTTAGGTTAGGTTAGGTTAGGTTGGGATTGGGTTAGGATTGGGATTAGGTTGGGGTTAGGTTGGGATTAGGTTAGGTTAGGTTAGGTTGGGTTAGGTTGGGTTAGAGTTGGGATTGGGATTGGGTTGGGATTAGGTTAGGTTGGGATTAGGTTAGGTTGGGATTGGGTTAGGTTAGGTTAGGTTAGGTTGGGATTAGGTTAGGTTGGGATTGGGATTAGGATTGAGGTTAGGTTGGGATTGGGTTGGGTTGGGATTAGGTTAGGTTAGGTTAGGTTAGGATTGGGATTGGGATTGGAGTTGAGGTTAGGTTAGGTTGGGATTGGGATTAGGTTAGGTTAGGTTGGGATTAGGTTAGGTTAGGTTAGGTTAGGTTAGGTTGGGTTAGGATTGGGTTAGGTTAGGTTAGGTTGGGTTAGGTTGGAGTTGGGTTAGGTTAGGTTAGGTTGGGATTAGGTTAGGTTAGGTTGGGTTAGGTTAGGTTAGGATTGGGTTAGGTTGGGATTGGGATTGGGTTAGGTTAGGTTGGGATTGGGATTAGGTTAGGTTAGGTTGGGATTGGGTTAGGATTAGGTTAGGTTAGGTTAGGTTAGGATTAGGTTAGGTTAGAGTTAGGATTAGGTTGGGATTAGGATTAGGATTGGAGATTAGGTTAGGTTAGGTTGGGATTAGGTTAGAGTTGGGATTGGGATTAGGTTAGAGTTGGGTTAGGTTGGGTTAGGTTGGGATTGAGGTTAGGTTGGGATTGGGTTGGGATTGGGTTAGGTTGGGTTGGGATTGGGTTGGGATTGGGTTAGGTTAGGTTAGGTTGGGTTAGGTTGGGATTAGGTTAGGTTGGGATTGGGTTAGGTTAGGTTAGGTTGGGATTAGGTTGGGTTAGGTTGGGATTAGGTTAGGTTAGGTTAGGTTGGGATTGGGTTAGAGTTAGGTTAGGTTGGGATTGGGTTAGGTTAGGTTGGGTTAGGTTAGGATTGGGTTAGGTTAGGTTGGGATTAGGTTGGGATTAGGTTAGGATTAGGATTGGGATTAGGTTAGGTTAGGTTGGGTTAGGTTGGGATTGGGATTGGGATTGGGATTGGGTTAGGTTAGGTTGGGATTAGGTTAGGTTGGGATTAGGTTGGGAGTTAGGTTAGGTTAGGTTAGGTTAGGTTAGGTTAGGTTGGGATTGGGATTAGGTTAGGTTAGGTTGGGTTAGGTTAGGTTAGGTTAGGTTGGGATTGGGATTAGGTTAGGTTAGGTTAGGTTAGGTTAGGTTGGGATTAGGTTGGGATTAGGTTAGGTTAGGTTAGGTTAGGTTAGGATTAGGTTGGGATTAGGTTAGGTTGGGATTAGGTTAGGTTAGGTTAGGTTAGGATTAGGTTAGGTTGGGATTAGGTTAGGTTAGGTTGGGATTAGGTTAGGATTAGGTTAGGTTAGGATTGGGTTAGGTTAGGTTGGGATTGGGATTAGGTTAGGTTGGGTTAGGTTAGGTTGGGATTGGGATTGGGTTAGGTTGGGATTAGGTTAGGTTAGGTTGGGATTGGGTTAGGTTAGGTTGGGATTGGGTTAGGTTAGGATTGAGAGTTGGGATTAGGTTAGGTTGGGATTGGGATTGGGATTAGGTTAGGTTAGGATTGGGTTAGGTTAGGTTAGGTTGGGATTAGGTTGAGGTTAGGTTGGGATTGGGTTAGGTTGGGTTAGGTTGGAGGTTAGGTTGGGTTAGGTTAGGTTAGGTTGGGATTAGGTTAGGATTAGGTTAGGTTAGGATTAGGTTAGGTTAGGTTAGGTTAGGTTAGGTTAGGTTAGGTTGGGTTAGGTTAGGTTGGGTTAGGTTAGGATTAGGTTGGGTTAGGTTAGGTTAGGTTGGGTTAGGTTAGGTTGGGATTAGGTTAGGTTGGGTTAGGTTAGGTTAGGTTGGGATTGGGTTAGGTTAGGTTAGGTTAGGTTGGGTTAGGTTAGGTTAGGTTGGGATTAGGTTAGGTTAGGTTAGGTTAGGTTAGGTTAGAGTTAGGTTGGGTTAGGTTAGGTTAGGTTAGGTTAGGTTAGGTTGGGATTAGGTTAGGTTAGGTTAGGTTAGGTTGGGATTAGGTTAGGTTAGGTTGGGATTAGGTTAGGTTAGGTTAGGATTGGGTTAGGTTAGGTTAGGTTAGGTTGGGTTAGGTTAGGTTAGGTTAGGTTGGGTTAGGTTAGGTTAGGTTAGGTTGGGATTAGGTTAGGTTGGGTTAGGTTAGGTTGGGATTAGGTTAGGTTAGGTTAGGTTAGGTTAGGTTGGGTTAGGTTAGGTTAGGTTGGGTTAGGTTAGGTTAGGTTAGGTTAGGTTGGGTTAGGTTAGGTTAGGTTGGGTTAGGTTAGGTTGGGATTAGGTTAGGTTAGGTTAGGTTGGGTTAGGTTGGGATTAGGTTAGGTTAGGTTGGGATTAGGTTAGGTTAGGTTAGGTTAGGTTGGGATTAGGTTAGGTTGGGATTAGGTTAGGTTAGGTTAGGTTGGGATTAGGTTAGGTTAGGTTGGGATTAGGTTAGGTTGGGTTAGGTTAGGTTAGGTTAGGATTAGGTTAGGTTGGGATTAGGTTAGGTTGGGTTAGGTTGGGATTAGGTTAGGTTAGGTTAGGTTGGGTTGGGTTAGGTTGGGTTAGGTTAGGTTAGGTTAGGTTGGGTTGGGTTAGGTTAGGTTAGGTTGGGATTGGGTTAGGTTAGGTTGGGTTAGGTTAGGTTAGGTTAGGTTAGGTTAGGTTGGGATTAGGTTAGGTTAGGTTAGGTTAGGTTAGGTTAGGTTAGGTTGGGTTAGGTTAGGTTAGGTTAGGTTAGGTTGGGTTAGGTTAGGTTGGGTTAGGTTAGGTTAGGTTGGGTTAGGTTAGGTTAGGTTAGGTTAGGTTGGGTTGGGTTAGGTTGGGATTAGGTTAGGTTGGGTTAGGTTAGGTTGGGTTAGGTTAGGTTAGGTTGGGATTGGGTTAGGTTAGGTTAGGTTAGGTTGGGTTAGGTTGGGTTGGGTTAGGTTAGGTTAGGTTGGGATTAGGTTAGGTTGGGTTAGGTTAGGTTGGGTTAGGTTAGGTTAGGTTAGGTTAGGTTAGGTTGGGTTAGGTTAGGTTGGGATTGGGTTAGGTTGGGTTAGGTTAGGTTAGGTTGGGTTAGGTTAGGTTAGGTTGGGTTAGGTTAGGTTAGGTTAGGTTAGGTTGGGATTGGGATTAGGTTAGGTTGGGATTGGGATTAGGTTAGGTTAGGTTAGGTTGGGTTAGGTTAGGTTAGGTTGGGATTAGGTTAGGTTAGGTTGGGATTGGGATTAGGTTAGGTTGGGATTAGGTTAGGTTAGGTTGGGTTAGGTTAGGTTAGGTTGGGATTGGGATTAGGTTAGGTTAGGTTAGGTTAGGTTGGGATTAGGTTAGGTTGGGATTGGGATTAGGTTAGGTTAGGTTAGGTTAGAGTTAGGTTAGGTTAGGTTGGGATTGGGATTAGGTTGGGATTAGGTTAGGTTAGGTTGGGATTGGGTTCAGGTTAGGTTGGGTTAGGTTAGGTTAGGTTAGGTTAGGTTAGGTTGGGATTAGGTTAGAGTTAGGTTAGGTTAGGTTGGGATTGGGATTGGGATTAGGTTAGGTTGGGATTAGGTTAGGTTGGGTTAGGTTGGGATTAGGTTAGGTTAGGTTAGGTTAGGTTAGGTTAGGTTAGGTTAGGATTAGGTTAGGAGTTGGGATTGGGTTAGGATTGGGTTAGGTTGGGTTAGGTTAGGTTAGGTTGGGTTGGGATTGGGATTGGGTTGGGTTAGGTTAGGTTGGGATTAGGTTAGGTTGGGTTAGGTTAGGTTAGGTTAGGTTAGGTTAGGTTGGGATTAGGTTAGGATTAGGTTAGGTTAGGTTAGGTTGGGATTAGGTTGGAGTTAGGTTAGAGTTAGGTTAGGTTAGGTTAGGTTAGAGTTGGGTTAGGTTGGGATTGGGTTAGGTTAGGTTGGGTTAGGTTGGGTTAGGATTGGGATTGGGTTAGGTTAGAGTTAGGTTAGGTTGGGAGTTGGGATTAGGTTAGGTTGGGTTGGGATTGGGATTAGGTTGGGTTAGGTTGGGATTGGGATTAGGATTAGGTTGGGTTAGGTTAGGTTAGGATTAGGTTGGGTTAGGTTGGGATTAGGTTAGGTTGGGATTGGAGTTAGGTTGGGTTAGGTTGGGATTAGGTTAGGTTGGGATTGGGATTAGGTTGGGTTTTTCCGTCGCCCGGATGTTCCGTTGCGCCGGCGAAGTACGCGAGTACGATTCGCCGGTCCGGAGATACGGGAAAAGAGATCGTCGACAAAAACACAGTGAATTGAGAATCAGTTATACACCGGGAGGGAACGGGGGTGGAAGGTGTTCTGCGCGTGCCGTGACGAAACCTTAAAGCTCGCGAAAATGTAAATTGGGCGCCAGATACGGTTTTGCACGTATCAATTCGTCAAATACGCGATAGGCGCGAAAAAGACGCGAAGAAAGAAATCGCTTTCGTCGCGGGTGAATTAGCTCACCTAACGGTAGAGGGGCAGGGCGAATGTTGGACGAACGATATACGAAGGCAAGAGGCGACCAAGACAGAGCGACAAACATGCGTAAAAGAAATTAAATTCGTCAAACATAACAAAGAATAACAGCTTTATTAATTTAAAAAAGGTGTGTCCGAATGATAAACAAAGATAAGCGGTGATATGCTCGGTGTCGATAAATTCGCGGAAGCGAGTCTGAGTGTTAGAAACGGTTTAGCGTCACAGAAAGTAAGACGCCGTTAAATCAGAGCCGATCGGACCTGTGCCCAAGCGCAATTATACCGGGTCGATTATCGGACCCCTTGTGGATCGATAATATTTCGCTTGCTAGTCTAACATGCCGTACGGTTACCACATGCATCCAGAGCACCCCTAGCATGCTCCGCGCAAATCTAGCTCGCAACGCTCAGTATGATATTCCGTATCCTCCGCGAAATCACTCTATCACTCATCCATTCGAACGCATATGATTTGACAACGAAAATAATCGACGGAAATATCCGCACGATACGCACTCACACTCGACGGTTAATAACAGGATACTTAATCGCAAGACACACTCACTCTCGGCGACCGACTGCTCACACATACACGACTTAGACGCTAGACGGGCGAGAAATTACGCGACTAATATATTACGCAGTAGTTCCAGTCCGCGATCTCTAGAGAGACAATACAGACGGTATAAAACGCGCAATATTAATCGAATCCAACACTCGAGAGGCTTCGGAGCCCGGATCGCTTGCCGACGTGGCCGTGTCACAACCGAAATTACGCTAATACCCACGTGATAAACACCAATAATTCCGAGCTGAGTTCAAATGCAAACACAACGCTAAATTACGGCCCCAATGGCAGAACGACGCGAACCCGATATCGCGAACACGTGTGGCTAATACGTAGCGGGATAACATCACCGGCAGTTAAGCTCTCTCCTGGGAAGTCGTGGGCCTAGCAGGTGTTCCTCCCTTGGCCCTGTTCGCGGGATCCACCGACTCTCGCTGCCCTCGGCAGAAATCTCGACTCGCTGGCACACGATCGCTAGCTCGCTAAATCTCGCTCAACTTCTACGCACGTCTCGCACTTGTTCGCGCTCGCGACAGTCTGATGTGAGAAATATTGGGAACACCGCGATCTAGAATCGGTAACGCCGGGTCAGCCGAGGATGCGCAACCGGGGTGCGTGTTATCACGGTCAATCACGCGATAACACGCGAGGCAGCCGACTGGCGGCACGCTCATGGTCGTACCGGGGGCGCGCGCACTCCCGAAATCGCGATCAATATTTTTCCACGGAGCCCTTCTGAGAGAGCCTTGGCGGATATCGCCGGGATCTCGGAAGCGAGGAATGCAACGGTATCCCTTGCTGATCTCCTTTTTTTCCCGCCGTGCCTCGCGGCGATGGAGCTCCTTCGGGGTCATTCGGGGCACGTTTCCGCACGGTCCTGCATCAAGGCGCGAGGATCCTCCTTGTCCTCTCGCGCTTCTCGCCTCGCTTCCGAATTCGGTGGTTGATAATTCCTTTCCTTTTTCCGTCCTCTCGAAGGTCGTCTTCCGAGTTGTTGTGATCGTTGTTTTTGGTGCGGCCGTTTTCACGTTCTTCCGGTAAGGCTCCCGGGTTGTATCGAAATAATAAAATAATAATAAAAATTAAAAAGACGAAATAAGTCCGACAAATAACGCCTTTCTGGAGATTTCGGTATGGCTCTAATGTTTTGCGATTGGCGCGGGTGCGTTTTCCGCGCTCAGCGATCGGAGAGAGATCCGGTGGACGCGCGCGAGACGGCAACGTCACACCCCCCACTCCCAAGAGAGATCGGTTATCTCGACAGCTACTACACCTCTCATTCGGATTTACGGGCGTCGAAAAACTACCGAAACCTCCAGAGTATTGGCTCAAAACACCAAGTAGACGATAACCAACACAACGAAAGAAATACAGACAGACGCCATTTCCCTCGACCGAAAGTATTCGTCTCCCTGTAGTCGTAGCTCTAACCTGCGCCGACAGATCCCTACGTCATAGCGCTCGCAGGCGCTTCGCATGGGTGGGTGGGGTAGGAACAATACGCTAGAATACGAACACTATTTTTATTTTTATGCAGCGGCGCTCGGCGCTTAGTCAGCCATCCTGGGCGCGCCCCATAAATGAAAACGTCCTACTCGAACTGGCAGCGCGGTAGCACGGAAACGGGAAACAAAAGTCCTAAATCCTGGGGGTCGAACGGGACGAAAATAAATTACAACCAAAAAAAAATACATCACGCGGTAGCGAAAGAGCCGATAAATAAAACAAAAAAAATGGCTCAGGTCTAGGCGTCGTCGACGCCATGACCTCCCGTTGCTTGGCGGACGTAGAAGCCTAGTTGAGGTCCCGTGTACGGCCTTGCACCGATGGTTGTCCTCGAGGGGATCCTCGGATCGGGAACGCCCGGTTCGTTGAGGGCCCTCCGCCCTCCATTCCTCTCGGCACTTGGAGCAGTCCTTGATGGTGATCCCGTGGAGCCCGCACCGGAAGCAAAACGGCGCTCGTATAGGCCGCGAGCATTCACTGTACCGGTGCTGGACTCCGCAGTTCTAGCATCCGCTGGTCAGGGCGATATTCCGGGCCTGGTCCCGACCCTGAGCCCCGAAAGACTCCTCCGACGCTGTTTCGTCCTCCGGCGAAGTTTGTGTCGCCTGGTCCTTGACCACGGAACTGGCTTGGGTCGCGCGGTCCATTCCCGCAAGAGCCGCTTGGATGGTCCGTTCGTGCCGGTTACCACAGGCTAGACGGGCTCGGCCCAATTCCTCCCGCAGCCCCGCCCAAAAGTACGGGTGGCGATCGGCTGTCGCCTCCATTCATTCTGCACATTCGCGGAGGAATTGGCGGAATTCCATGCCGCCGAGGATGAAGCGGTAGTGTTATAAGTCAACCTATGGATTAGAGGCAATATAAGGTTTCAAGTCCTTGACATGGGTCTTTTCAATCACCTTATTCTCTTTCTCCGCCAGTTCATAAACAACTGACGACAATATCTTCGAGACGGTGAACGACCCTTGATACTTTGCCGCTAATTTGGCTGAGATGGCATGCGCTGTGGACGGCAATACATGCTGTCTTTTCAATACCCTATCGCCGATTACAAAGCGTGCATCGCGTCTACGCAAATTATAATAACGCGATTGTCGCTGATGAGCGGCCTCCAAGTTTTCTACTACCCAGTCTCGCAAAGCTTGAATTCGCTCCATGCGCTCTCTCCATTTACCGGTCGCGGCTTCCTCAATCTCGAGCTCTGGCTCCTGAATCTCTCCCCTCGAGTTTATCGCCGATGGTTCCCTACCGAAATTCAAAAATGCAGGCGTAGCCTGTAACGACGTATGATACGCCGAATTATACGCGAAACGAAATTCTGCTAAGTACAGATCCCAATCCCTATGATCTTGCGCGATAAACGCGGTTATCACGGTTTTTAACACTCGATTTACTCGCTCTATCGGGTTTGCTTGGGGATGGTACGGCGGCACGGTGATATGCGCGATAACATGCTCTTCCGCGAAAGCTTTCAAGTCGCGATTAATGAACTCGGTCCCATTGTCCGTCAATAATATACGCGGCGTTCCCCAACGATTAACGATTAAATCTTCATTAGCCTCTCGGATCTTTTTACCGTTAGCTTTTTTTGTTATATAACGTCGTTATATAACAAAAAAAGGAAGTTATACGTAGTTATTAAGTAATACGTCGTTATATAACGAAAAATGTTAATAATACGTTGTTATATAACAAAAAACGTAAGTAATATATCGTGATATAACGAAAAACGTTGATGTACTTAAGTAATACGTCGTTATATAACGAAAAACGTTAGTAATACGTATTATATAACGAAAAACGTTATTAATACGTCTTTAAATAACGAACAACATTGATGTACGTAAGAAAAAAGTCGTTATATAACGAAAAACGTAAGTTATACGTCATTATATAACAAAAAACTATGTTGTACATAAGTAATACGTCATTATATAACAAAAAACGAAAGTAATACGTCGTTATATAACAAAAACGTTGATGTAAGTAATACTACATCATATAACAAAAAACGTAAGTAATACGTCGTCATATAACGAAAAACGTTGATGGTTGTAAATAATACGTCGTTATATAACAAAAAACGTTGATGTATGTAAGTAATATGACGTTATATAACGAAAAACATTGATGTATGTATGTAGTACGTCGTTATATAACGAAAAACGTTGATGTACGTAAGTAATACGTCGTTATATAACAAAAAACATAAGTAATGCATCGTTATATAACGAAAAATGTAAAAACGTCGTTATATAACAAAAAACGTTGATGTACGTAAGCAATACGTCGTCATATAACAAAAAACGTAAGTAATAAATCGTTATGTAATAAAAAACGTAAGAAATATGTCGTTAAATAACGAAAAACGTTGATTTACGTACGTACCACGACGGCATATAACGGAAAACATTGATGTACATAAGTAATACGTCGTTATAAAACAAAAAATGTTAATGTACGTAAGTAAAACGTTGAAATATTTCTACAATAGGCCGCCGTACATCAAAATATCTCGTCAATAGACCGTTGTACATCTAAATACCTCGACAGTGGGCCATTGTACGTCGAAATACATAGAAAATAGGCTGTTGTACTTCGAAATACGTAGAAAATAGGCTATTATAATACATAAATATAATATAATACATAAATAGGCCGATATACGTCAAAATATCTTGACGATGAGCTGTTGTGCGTCGATATACATAGACAATAGGCCATTGAACATCGAAATACATAAACAATAATCCGTTGTACGTCGAAATACGTAGACAATAAACCGTTGTAAATATAAATACATAGACAATAGGCCTTTGTACATCGAAATACAATGACAATAGGCCGTTGCACATTGAAATACGTAGACAATAAGCCGTTGTACGTCGAAACACCTCGCCAATAGGCCGTTGTACATCAAAATACATAAACAATAGGTCGTTGTACGTCAAAATACATAGACAATAGGTCGTTGTACGTCGAAATACCTTGATAATAAGACATTGTACGTCGAAATACCTCGACAATGGGTCGTTGTACGTCGAAATACATAGACAATATGCCTTTGTACGTCGAAATACATAGACAATAGGCCGTTGTACGTCGAAATACATAGACAATAAATCGTTGGAACATCGAAATATATAGACAATAGGCCGTTGTACGTCGAAATACCTTGACAATAGGACATTGTACGTCGAAATACCTCGACAATGGGTCGTTGTACATCGAAATACATAGACAATAAGCCGTTGTACGTCGAAATACATAGACAATATGCAGTTGTACGTCGAAATACATAGACTATAGGACGTTGTACGTCGAAATACCTCGACAATAGGACGTTTTACGTCGAAATACCTAGACAATAAATCGTTGAACATCGAAATACATAGACAATAGGCCGTTGTACGTCGAAATACCTTGACAATAGGACATTGTACGTCGAAATACCTCGACAATGGGTCGTTGTACATCGAAATACATAGACAATAAGCCGTTGTACGTCGAAAAACCTCGAGAATAGGCCGTTGAACATCGAAACACCTCGCCTATAGGCCGTTGTACAACGAAATACATATACAATAGGCCGTTTTACGTCGAAATACATAAACAATAGGCCATTGTAAGAAGAAATACATAGTTAATAGGCCGTTGTACGTTGAAATACCTTGAAAATAGGATATTGTACGTCGAAACACCTCGATAATAAGCCGTTGTACGTCGAAATACATAGACAATATGCAGTTGTACGTCGAAATACATAGACTATAGGACGTTGTACGTCGAAATACCTCGACAATAGGACGTTTTACGTCGAAATACCTCTAAAATAGGCCAATGTACGTCAATATTCCTGGACAATAGGCCGTTGTACGTCGAAATATCTCGACAATAGGCTGTTGTGCCGCACGTGTATTTCCGCGGCGTTTACTATACAGTTCCCGATATATACTCCGGGTGCTTTTTCTTTTGCGCGATTCCTATTCGGTTCTGATCCGTTCGTGCCTTTATTATCGTTTCACTGCGCTGCTTTAAAATTATTTTATTAAATGGATGGAAGTTTAGCACGGCGTTTCCTATTTTTAATTGGTTGTGTTTATAGTCACAGGTTACGGAATGTTGACGAAGGAAATCAATTCCTATAATCCCTTCATATTCGATTGGAATATCGTCTCTTACCATGTAAAATGCATGTTTTACTTTTTGATTATTTATTTTAATTGTACCGTAAATTTTTTCGATGGTATATATTTTGTGTCCGGTTACTCCGGTGAGCGCAATTTTTTATTTTTGGATGAGCGTGTCGTCTTTCAAATGCTTTAATTTTATTAATGATATAGTAGAGCCTGAATCATATAACATTTGTATTTCCCCATTTTTTATCTGTCGCAAGGGAATGGTTATTAATAATAGTTTGTCTTTTGCTCGATTACGCGGCGCTCCTTTTATGTGTGTAACCCGATATTTTGCTGCGGGTCGCATTTTCTTCCTAGAGTTATCCTTTTCTTCTCGCTGCTGCTACTGTCGAATTCCGAATTTCGTTTAAATTGACGCGGTAATCTTTTCGATTCAGAAATTTTTTCGTTTGATTTTTTATTATTTTCCTTTGATTTATCCGCGTGTGTTCTCGGTCGTCTGTTTAAGCTCTTCACGATTGTGCCCGGTTTTTTTGCAGTATTTACAATATTTATTTATTGTGTTTATTCGTGGGGATCTCTCTGGTTTTGAGAGCGCGTATCGATTTCGACAGTCACGTCCGTAATGGCCGTTTTTTCCACATTTAAAGCATTGAGGGGTCGAACTTCGATTTTGTCGCGAATTAGTTGATTCGAATTTATTCTTGTTATAGAAGTAATTAGATTTTGTCGATACAAGTAATTTTTCTTTGGCGCCATCTTGAAGCGTCGTATATCTTTGAGCGCGTACGAGCATCTTGAGTTCGTCGCGAAGTCCGATTTGAAAATTTATTAACACTTGTTTCTTAATTGTTTCGTGAATCGTGCGCTTTGAGTATGCGGGGTTTTCTTCTCCTTCAATCATAGAATCGTATAATTTCATTGCTAGTAAATCAACTCGTCCAAACTCGTGCGCGGTTTCATTTAATTTTTGCTTTAATGAATTAAATTCGATTTGTAAATGTGTGGTACTTTGTTTAGTTTGATAACACGTCTCGAGTGATGCTTTAATTCTTCGAACGTTTATATATCTCGCGTCTCGAAATTTTGCATGGCTTTTCCTTTTAGTTTAGTATATAAAATTGCTTGCATTAACGATTCTTCGTCTGCGGGATTTATGTTTCGGACGGCGTACGTGCAGGCATTTAAAAATTCTTGTAATTTATGTCGCGACGTTCCGTCAAGGATCATCGTCCTTGCTTCTTTTAGCGGTACGTAATATGGTGTGGCGCTTCTTCTGTTTCGAATGTCGCGATTAGATCGTATTTCGTCAAACGCGTCGTTATCTCGTTCTCTATTGCGATAATCTTGACGGGACATTTCTCTTGATGTGTCTTCCACCGCGGTCATTCGCCGATTTAGAGAGTTCATATTTGCGCTTAGGTCGTTTAGAACATCAAGTAAATGCGCGTATTCTATCCTTTCTTCGCGATTTACGGGCAGGGTATTATCCGCCTCCGCTATAGTTTGGCCCATCTGTCGGATCGACGCATGTTCTCGATCTCGTCTACTGCGCCTTGCGGTATATTCGCGGGAGTGTAATCTTGTGGGAATCGTGCTTCGGCCATATTATTTCCCTGAGCACTATAAATTTCTTCCGGATCAAATTGATCGCTTTCGAATGAGGTTAAAAATTCGCGTCGTAAAAATATTCTACTTGGAGTCCTGCTAATGTACGGTCTCGTGCGTCTAGTCTCGCGTTGAGTGTTGGGGGATCAGTCGTGTTATTCGGGAGTAGGCTTTCGTCAAAACTATTAAACGGAAATTCGCGTTCGGTGACGTTTTCCGGTAATTCGGATTCGCTTTCGTTTGAGTATAGTGTTTCTAAATTTCTTCGAGCGCTATCTAAATTATCTCGCGACAATAAACATAAACTAATTACTCGTCGTGCCGGTTCGCTAAGTAACCACGATCGGTTCGCAATTGGTCGCTTCGGTACGTTAGAGCCTTCCGACATTCACGCAATTATAATTGTTTTACGTACTTACCGTAATAAGATGGCTCGCATGGTAACTCGCAGATACTGCTATACTTCGCTTGGCGGCTGATACGACTGACGGCTCAGGGCTCATTGTACGGGGTCGTTGCTCGGGAACGATACGTTGTCTGTTGAGGTGTCGTGAATCTGCGCTTGTCCTTGGACGCTGGAGATCCTTCGGGTTTCAGCTGTTTGGCTCTTGTCTGGCTGCTTATCGTCCATCTATGTTGCTTCCGCTGTTGTCCGTCAGCTTTATTTTATTGTTTACTGACGTGTCTGTTGTAACCCTTTTACTTTAGATTTTTTTCAGATCTCGGCTGTTCCTGACGGTCCTGTGGCAATCCCACCGCTGCCACCAATTTGTTGTGTCTCGCGGGGAGGCACTGGAATTTTGGGATTTCGCCATCAAAGGCTTAGGAGCCGAGGACCGGTTCGGGAGTCGGTTTATTGAAAGTTCTATAATTTTTCGTCTGAATAAATCAGTTTTATTCTTATATATTGTGTCACTTTCTTTTCATTCCCCTTCACAGTTGAGCGTACCACGGTATAGGGTTACGTCGGCGCGAATCGGATATCGCGATCACGATCGCAAGATCAGCTATGGCTTCGTTCGCGTAATAGTTCGAGTCGTGGCTAGACTTGAGTTGATCGCGGTAACTGTTCGATATTAATCGATGATAATGACTGCCCGATATAAATTGACAGTGATGACTGCCCACAGTGTATTCGCGGTGGTATCTTTTTATTGCCTCCTGTTTTATTGATTTTTGGAGGGGTTCCCTTAGCGACACAACTATATGTGGTTGTGTCGCTCGAATCGTTAGGTCAAAATGAAATTTGAGATCGTTCGAAATTCCTTGCATTTCAGGGTGGTTTGATCCCTTTCGCAATCACTTAGCCTCGTTGTACGTCGAAATACCTCGACAATAGGCAGATGTACTTCGAAATACATAGACAATAGGCCGTTGTTTATCGTAATACCTTGACAATAGACTGTTTTACGTCGAAATACCTCGACAATAAGCCATTGTACGTCGAAATACATAGACAATATGCCGTTGTACGTCGAAATACCTCGACAATAGGCCACTCTACGTCGAAATACATACACAATAGGACGTTGTTTATCGAAATACATAGACAATAGGCCATTGTAAAAAGAAATATCTCGTCAATAGGCCGTTGTAGGCCAAAATACTTCGATAATAGGCCGTTGTTTGTCAAAATAGCTCAACAATAGCCGTTGTATGTTGAAATACCTCGAAAACAGACTGTTGTACGTCGAAATACTTCGACAATTGGCCGTTGTACGTCGAAATACATAAACAATAAACCTCTGTACGTGGAAATACTTGGACAATAGGCCCTTGTACGTCGAAATACATAGACAATAAGCTGTTGTACGTCAAAATACATAAACAATAGGCTTTTGTACGTCGAAATACATAGACAATAGGCCGTTGGACATCGAAATACATCGACAATAGGCCGTTGTACGTCGATACGTAAAAAATACGTCGTTATATAATAAGAAATGTAATTAATACGTCGTTAAATAACGAAGAACATAAGTAATACGTGATTATATAGCGAAAAATGAAAGTAATACGTCGTTATATAACAAAAAACGTGAGTAATACGTCGTTATATAACAATAAACGTAAGTAATACATATTTACATAACGAAAAAGTTGATGTATTTAAGTAATACGTCGTCATATAACGAAAAAAGTTGATGTACGTAAGCAATACGTTTTTATATAACGAAAAATTTATGTAATACGTCGTTATATAAAGGAAAACGTAAGTAATGCGTCGTTATTTAACGAAAAACGTAAGTAATACGTCGTTATATAACGAAAAACGTAAGTTATACGTCGTTATATAACACAAAACGTTAATATACGTAAGAAATACGACGTTATATAATGAAAAACGTTGTTGTACGTAAGTAGTACGTCGTTATATAAAAAAAACGTAAGTTATATGTAGTTATATAACGCAAAACGTTGATGGACGTTATTAATACATTGTTATATAACGAGAAATTTAAGTA
Source organism: Cataglyphis hispanica (assembly GCF_021464435.1). Taxonomy (NCBI): domain Eukaryota; kingdom Metazoa; phylum Arthropoda; class Insecta; order Hymenoptera; family Formicidae; genus Cataglyphis; species Cataglyphis hispanica. Next base: position 8,878,375 of record NC_065958.1, read on the forward strand.
ATACGTCGTTATATAACGAAAAACGTAAGTTATACGTCTTTATATAACGCAAAACGTAGATGTACGTAAGAAATACGTCGTTATATAACGAAAAATGTTGTTATACGTAAATAGTACGTTATATAAAGAATAACGTAAGTTATTCGTCGTTATATAATGAAAAACGTAAGTAATACGTCTTTATAAAATAAAAAACGTTAATTTACGTAAGTAGTACGTTGTTGTATAACGAATTACGTAAGAAATACATCGGTATACACCGAAAAACGTAAGTTATACGTTGTTATATACGGAAAAACATTGATGTACGTAAGTAATACGTCGTTATATAACGAGAAACGTTGATGTACTTAAGTAATACGTCGTTATACGTCGTTAACGTATTACTTATGTACAACAACATTTTTCGTTATATAACGACGTATTACTAACGTTTTTCGTTATATCACGACGTATTACTTACTTATATAAGGACGTATTACTTACGTACATAATCGTTTTTCGTTATATTATATAAAGATGTATTACTTAAGTTTTTCATTACATAACGAAGTATTACTTACGTACATCAACGTTCTTCGTTAAATAACGGCGTATTAATTACATTTTTCGTTATATAACGTATTAATTACATTTTTCGTTATATAACGACGTATTACTTACTTTTTTCGTTATATAACAACATATTATTTAAGTACATCAACAATTTTCGTTATGTAACTACGTACTTATGTTTTTTGTTTTATAACGACGTATTACTTTCGTACATCAACGTTTTTTGTTACATAACGACGTATTACTTATGTATTACGTTATACAACAACGTACTATTTACGTACATCAACGTTTTTATAACGACGAATTACTTACATTTTTCGTTATATCGTTATATAACGACGTATTGCTTACGTTTATTGTTATATAACAACGAATTAATTACTTACATCAACGTTTTTCTTTATATAACAACGTAATATTTACATTTTTCGTTATATAACGACGTATTACTTACGTACATCAACGTTTTTCGTTATATAACGACGTATTACTTACGTTTTTCTTTATATAACGAAGTATTACTTACCTACAACAACGTTTTTCGTTATAGATAGATAGATAGATAGAAAGATATAAATTTATTGAACCCCCTTGGTACAAACTCTTACATAAATTACTTACAACTATCTTACAATTAACTTAATTCTAACTTATCTTACTTAACCTCTAACTATCTCTAATCTACCTACACTCTCCATCCTATTCCTCCTCCTTCCTCCACTCCTCCCTCCTCTCCTTCCTCTCTCTCCTTTCCTCTCCTCTTCCTCTCTCTCCCTCTTCCTCTCCCTCTCCCTCTCTCTTTCCATCTCCCTCTCTATCTCCCCTCCTCTTGAATCTTATCTTTTAGAATGGTTCGATTGAACTATCCACTTCGATCTATTTCCTCCATTCTCTTCCCCATTTCTTCACATTCCCTCATCCACCCTTCTCCACCCATTCATTCCATCTTTCCATTCCATCATTCTCCATGTTTCCTCCTCTCTTCTATCTCTTCATCCCTTCCATTCCATTCCCCATTCCATTCCACCTTGCCATCCTTTGCCATCTGCTTTCCCCTCAGTCACTCTGAAATCCCACTCCCCTTGATTTCTCCGTAACTCCTGTTGTACCTTGACCCTTTTATCCTTTCTCATCTTTCCTTTTCATCCATCTCTATGTCCTTTTTTACAAAATAACCGAAGTCTAACATTCCTTCTGATCTTTTCGTCTCTACCTCCATCATGTCCATACCTCTATCTTCAAAAAACCCACACCTTTCTTCTTCCCACTTCGATAATTCCTTTTTCTTCTTTCACCTCTCCCTCAATTCCTCCCAGCATCTCCTCCAAGCCATTCCTCCAGCAATCTCACTCCCCCTACTCTCCTCCAACCTTTTCTCGAACCCCCACGCCCTTCTCCTGGCCCTACCTCTTAACTTCTCCCTCTGTAATTCCTCTCTTACCATATAGCCTGGCATTCCCCAATCCAATCCTAACACCTATCTTAGATACCTTTCCTGTAGCCTTTCCAACTCCCTCTCTCTCCACCCCTAAATTTCCACCCCATACCCCACCACCGTCCACACCAGTTTATCGAAGAGCCATAATCTTCTTCCCCAATCATTCTTAAATTTCCTTTTGCCAATTCCCCAAACCTGACCCATTACAGCGGCACCCTTCCTTAGCCTATCTCTTATCTGTGCTTCTTGTCCTCCATTCTTCTGCATTACATAACCCAAGTAAGTAAATTCTTTTACTTCCTCTACAACCTTCCCTTTCCATCTCCAACTTACATTCCTTTCTCTTCCTCCTCCTTTCCTGAACCTTAAGATTTTTTACTTTCCCACATTTAACTCCAATCCCTTCTTTTCCAGATAGCCCTCTAACCTTTCTATCATACTCCTCATTCCATCCTCCTTCTCCGCAATCAAAACTACATCATCCGCGTATGCCAAAGTGTAGATCTTTCTCTCCCCTAACTTAACCCCTCCTTTACTCATTACCTCTTCCTCTATCCGCCATCACCAGATTAAATAAGTGAGGACTCAAAGGCCACCCCTGCCTTACTCCCCTTCCTATCCCAAATCCTCTTCTCTCCTCACCCTGTTTCTAGTCTCCCTCAGAATATCCTCACTTCTTCTAACCAGCCCTTACCTTTCTCTCTCTCAACGCTTCTACCAATTTCCTTCTATCTACCGAGTCAAACGCTGGTTTCAAGTCTATAAAGAACGCCACTAATTTACCTTTCTTCTTCCTCAGCTGTCTATTCACCAAATAATTCAATATGAATATGTTGTCCATTGTCCCTAACCCCTTCCTGAAACCCGTCTGATTCTGCGACACCAATCCCTTCTTCTCCACCTCATCGCTTAGTCTATTTGCCAGCACCGAAGCATACACCTTATAGAGCGTCGAAGTCAGCGACACCCCCCTATACTCTTCTACCCTCTCCCCCTCCCCCTTCTTTAATATCGGCACAATCACCCCCTCACTCCACTCATCTATCCATCCTTCTCCCTTCCAAACCCTATTGCATATTCTCCACTCCCATTCCTCCAGGCTCTCCGTATTTCCACATCGCCGGAATTCCAACCAGACCTACCGCTTTATTATCCTTCTGTCTTCCAATCGCTGACCTTATCTCATTCCTACTTATGCCCTCCTCCTCATCCATCCAAGTTCCTATCCTCTGTCCTAACACTATTCTGCTATCTACCCCTCCTCCAATAAATTTCTAAAATATCCATCCCACTCCTCCATTGTTATATCTTCGTTCACCTTCCCCCTCCTCCTTCTTTCCTTATTCACTATCTCCCAAACCTGCCCTTCTGTTCTAATTTCCCTCAATTCTCTCCCCATCTTTCCTTCTCTTCCTTCTTTTTCTCCTCTATCAACTTTTCTTCTCTTCCTTCTCTGTCCATCCTATCTCATCTCCTTTACTCTTATCTCTCATATTTCCACCTCATCTACCTCCATCTGCCTTCATCCACCTTTCCTTCCTATTCTTCCTTATCCTCTTCCATCCATACCATCTTTATCGTCCTCCTTTCTTTCTTTCTCTTCCCCCTTCTATCCACTATGATTGGATGGTGATCCAGTCCATTATCCCCTCCATCCACCATCCTATCTTCATCCCTATCTATTCATTCCCCTGTCCATGTCCATTCCCCTCCATATCTCCCTTCATTCATCCATTACATGTCCATCCACTTTCCCTATCCATCTCCATTCCTTCCCCTCCTTGTTAATTCTTTTGTTTTTCGATCTTCTTCCCATTCCCTCCTCCTCTTCATGCCCTTTTCTTATTACTCCTCCCTCCTCATCTGTTCTCGCGTTAAAGTCCCCCCCAATCAATATGCTACTGTCTTCTTCCTTTCTCTCCACCCATTCATTCAACTCTTCCAATCTTCCTCTCCATATCCCCTCTAACATATATGGATATATGGATATGTCCTATCACACTCCATTTTCTACCCTCCACTTTTAACGCTACTTCCATTAAACCCTCCGTCTTTTTTGTCTTCACTTCCTCTACCTCCAATCCCTTTCTTATTCCTAATAAGCCCTCCCCTTCTTATTATTCCTCTCCACTAACTGCATTTTCCATCTAAATCCTTTCGGTAAGTATCCCCTCACTCTGTCCCATCCTTTTTTATCCAACCATGTTTCGCTCATTACTACCACATCCCACTCCTCCACTTCCCTCCAAAAGTCTCTTCCCTTTTTCCTTATCCCCGTCACGTTCCAAAAAACTATACTCCATCCCTTTCTTGCCCCTTTTTTAACACTAGATTTATAGAACCCGTCAATTTGACGGAATTCAAACTTTGCAATGAAATATCTCAAAAACCGCCTGATCGATTTCAACCGTTTTGCATCATAAATTAATCATTTCTTCCAAAGAATTTATACAAGTAGGTAAGCTAGGCTGCTTCTAACCCACTTCACTCTTAAGAAATGCTGTAAGAGTAAGAGAGATGGGTATATAAAAACATAAGATAGAAAGATATCTCGGAGGTGAGGAGACGGCACGGCGGTAAGAAAGGCGAGGTACGTATGGCGAGGGAGGCGTGTGATGGGGGGTGTCACGCGCGTGCCGTCGTTGGCGAGGGGTGGAGGAGGGACGAGGGAGGTTTGGTATCGAGGGACGATTCGCGGTTTTCTTATCGGCGCGGCTTAGAGCGCGATGCATCTAATTAGAGGGCGATGCGTCGATAGCGGTTTCTTTTACGGGCGCCGCTTCGAGCGCGTCGCTTATTGATAGGCGTCGCGGCGTCGGGCGTTATCGTAGAATATAAATGTGAACTAGATATTACGATGTAAGGGTAGTAAATGTACGTAATATATAATATAAAAATTAGGGCTTACTTTAATTTATAATTCTTCAACGATAGTCTTTACGTGAATAATTATTGTCTCTTCGTCGGAATATATTACTTCGACTAAATCCGTATTTTGTTGATATTCAATAATTTTAATTGAACAATCAGGACAATTTATTCCCGCCTCGGTAATAGTTAATCTTACCTGGCAATAATCACAATTTACGGCTATTGTAATACCGTTGATTGCTACGCAATACTTAAGAACCTTGTGCCACTCTCTTCCGTCAGTTACTTTGTCGTGATCCTCTGTCTCGATAATCCCGTCAAAACAGACTTCGCAAATTATGGATTGACAGCTTAGATTGAAGAAGGTGTTTAGCTTCTGACAAAAGTAAACCTGAGGAGATTCTTTAGTATTATTAATCGTATGGACAGGAGTAAGAGGTCCTCGTGGATCTAATGGGCACATAAGTAAATAGGATGAATAATACGGCAGTTAATATATTAAGTAAAACAATAACACATATAATTGCTGTGGAATATATATATATATATATATATATATATATATATGCATGTGGGTAAGAGTTTAATAAAGAACTCATTTATTTTCAATTCTTCATCTTTATTTGCTGCGACATCGCTGTGTGGATCTCTATATAACGCGTACGTCTAAGATCCTCTATTAGAATTTTAGATAATAACGGTGCTCTATATTCAATCATAATCGGAATTAATTTATAATTAAAAGAGAATTCTTTGTCTGTAGAAGGTTTCTTTATATCCTCCGTTATTTCCTTTCCGGCAGGAGCGTTTTGCGAATCCCGAAAATACTGTGCGACTAATCGTCTTAGTTTGGCTTTTCTTTCTGCACGACAGGTTTTTGGCATCTCTCCGTAAATTTATACATTGGTTGCTGTGTTGCGTCCACAATTCTTGCTGTGCAAGTGTTGCAGCACTAGCAAGAGGTTTTTGTTTCGGCTATAGCGGCGAGCAGAGTGTACCAGTTCGAAGCCACTATCACAGTACCAAATTCATTCTTTTCTCAAAATCGTCGGCAATGACAAACAAGCCGTATGCTCAAGCCACCGCTTCGGATGAGCTAAATTCTTCAATAACGACGAGCCGTTACACCAGCTCTAAGCCGCTACTTCCGAATATACTAATTGCCACTTGAATTAATAAATAAAAAAAATGTTTCGTGCAAGCAGAATGATTGAATTGAAATTGTAAAATCAGAGCGAAAAAATAATAAGTCAAAATTAAATGAACACGTCAAAATTAAACGTACGCGGAAAAATTAAATAAGCAAATAAAATTAAATGAATACGGCACTTCTAATGTACACGGAGAATTTAAATGAATAAATTTAACACAGAAAAATCGAACGAGCACTACGAAAATCCTCGAGCACTGTCAGAATTAAATGAGTACGTCACCTTTAATGAACGCAGGAGTGCTCGGGAATAATTATAAAAACACTGGTTAAATATTAAATAAAGCACGAATATTACACGCACTATCATGAAAGAAATATTAAATTAGAACAATAGTTGACAGATTGACTTCTGAATATCCCACCGCTGCCACCAAATTAATTTATATGTTACGTCTCAACATTATGGACATATAAAAAAAATTTAATTAAAATAAATCTATTATATTATAGACTATTAATTTAATTTATTTTGGGTCACTCTGCATACACCGAATTTACCCGGGACTCAGAAGATTTCTCAATCTGTCAAATTATTAATTCTTAGAATAATTTTATTAACTTACCCAAATTTAAAGGTACTTTATAATAATTACTCTTTATGTCTATATATGTTCTCTAAGGAATCCTCGTCTGGGATGTGGAGTTGATGGTTGTAAATAATATAGTAATACACTGAATTGAATGACTGAGTTTAACTTTTATTAATATTACTTCTTACACTAAAGAAAAGACACTTTGCGCGTGCCTTGTATAATGAAATGAATCAAAGTTTCGAAGGACTATAAAAGAATAATTGTAAGACCGCTCGGGTTGAAGCGCTGAATAGCGTATAAAATTCTAAGTCTTAATAGACTGTGAAAGCTTGACGACGCGGACGCCGGATTACTATGTTCCGAGTTAGTAATTAGTATGACCGCTCAGGCTGAAGACTCAACTAGTAATGATCGCTGCGACTGCTGCCTCTGATCTGCTCGGCTCTGCCTGGAGTCGGTGGTGGTGGTATCCAATGTGGGGATTCACCGTTGAGGGGGAATATGGCATGGGCCTTGGCTGTGTTGCATCAGCCTCTTTGTTCTACTGTCTTGCCTTTGTCCCTGAGCTGGGTCTTATCGGCGGGCGGATAAGAATATCGATCGGCGCGTTCGCCTTGCCTTTACAATACATAGTGTGAACTCTTATAAAATAATTATTACAATGATGAATATATTATAATTTTAAAACCTTAATCCTATTTTCCTATATCTATATATATGTATATATATCCTATTGTGTATACGTATGTATATAAGTATGAATTTTTCATTATAACTATTATGTGTAGTAATTAATTATTATAACTGTTAAATATTCTTATTTATATAACGGGTGTCTTAAACTAATTTTATACTACCTTAATACTATACTCTAGATGAATATATTTCAATGTCTCGTCAATTAGTCATATAAGCGGGCGCTTATATGTGGAGTCTATATACCGGGTGTCCGAAAAGTATTTATTAACTTTTGCTTTAAATTTATATTTGAATTTTGAAATGTATTTATACTCTATCGTTCCTTATGCGCATTTAACATTATTTATTAAAATTTAAAAATGTGCGGGGACGTCACAATCCAGTTAGCTTGAAACAATTCATGATAAATCATCACGTTGGTGGTCAGCAAATTGTAAAAACGTCAGTACGTTAATAGCAAAAAGATCTGAACCAAATAAAAAGATGTGAACTTTGCCAACTAGCAAAAAAGTTCCTGATTAAACGGATTTGTAAACGTGTCTATAGAGTGATCGAATTAGCTCATTAAGGGACTGTAAAAAAGCATGAAAATTCATAGACTTTGCCGTATTCATAATCCAGCTAAGCACATTTAAGACAACCTTGACAAAGACAAATATTCAATCCAGACTGACTGTCTTAATGTTAGCAGATTTTATAGTCATAAAACAAGACGATCTTCTAGAAGCTTTTGTTCAAGTAAATCTTATTTGACTTGAGATCGACTTGACATTCTCAAGGTGATTTTTATTCATAATTCGGCTGTTTCCGTGATATTTACGTTAGTTTCTTCAAGGAAAATATTGGATTTAAGGTGTAATTGATCATTTTGTGTTACATTAGCTATACTTTATAACCACAAGAAAACCGCAATGGAGAAGAAAAAGGCATCTGACGTGCAAAATATGAAGAAGTGAAAATCCCGCGCCGTTTCCCTCATCATCAAGTTGGATGTTAAACGACGCGGATACCGTTATATCGAGGATATAAAAAGCCCGACAAATCTCTCATTTATATCAGATCGGTACGTGATTCTGCTTGTGCTGTGCGCACGAGAGACTACCAGACACGGCTCCAAAATTGTTAAAGGGAAAAGGAACGTGATTGACGTGTTTGCAGCCTCCGCCGAGAATTATCGACTATCTGTTCCGGAATAATTTCCGATATCTCCGTATAGACAGAGAGCGGACAAGTTGGCCGTTCTTCTCGAATAGACTTGAGCCTTACGGTCCTACATTCCGACCACTCCGCGCATAGACGCATCCCACCAAATCAATCTAGGAATACCGCGCCGCGTCATCTTCACCGACGTTTTGCACCGATTGCAGTCCGCTGTACTACAGTCCGCGCCAACCAATCAGCCATTCACATCGCATTGCGAGACACTTTGTACAATCTCGCGCCCCTCGGCGCCCGCGTCATCGATGTACCGCACGCGTGATCTATCAGTCGCGCTTCACCGCACGCTCCGCAACATCAAGCCGGGCCATTTAATAAGACATTCACGCGCCATCTAAATTCTCGAATTAACATCGCGAGAATATTTAATTGTAAACTGACCATTGTCAATAGAGGCAAATAGAGACGCTTTAAACTACATTGTCTATCCCTTTTTATCACCCTTCACGAACCCTGATCACTGTTCATTGAACCGGCGCATTGAACCGCTTGTGAAGCGTCACAATTTATAAGTGTGATCGCGTAATAAGTAATATTACGTTATTTCGTACGGTCTTTCGAGAACCAAATGTCTGAAAACTCATTCATACTTTCTGTTTTGCAAAAGAAGGAATCTAGCTGAATTAGAGACTTATAAAAGATATCTATCAATTCGCTGTTTATTTTAAAGATTATCAAGTAAATAAAAAATTATTAAAAGATAATTTTATTGTATAATAATTATTGTATAATAATTTATTTGAAAACATTTTTTAAAGACAAATATAATTTTATATAGAATGTCAAGCAAGCAAAAACCGAATCTCCCCAATAAAAACAAACATTATATACCATTGAAACGGAAAGTATTTCTGCAAATACTTAACGATTACAAACATGTAATTGAAATTAAAAAGAGCGTTAGTTCAACATTAAAAGATAAGGAGCTAGCGTGAATTAAAATATGTAATAAATATAATGAATCTACCTTAATTTATCAAGAAATAAAAATAATAATTACAAATATCTATTTAAACATAAAACATTTTTACAGAAAATTTTCACATTAAAATTTTGTTATTATAGAGAACTGTTGCTCAATAAAAAAAGTTATAGACTAATTTAAAACAAGCTCAGAGAGAAGCGTTGACCAAGGAGATCGTATCTGACAACTGGTAGAGGACCATAAGAACGAGTTGACTATTAGAATAATTCTATAGACGCTATTCATAGAAATTTAAGAAAAAAAGTAGGTATGTATAGACGTACTTTTTGTTATTCTCATAATAATCAACTTTCATTCTCCTTCAAAAATGTATATTGAGCAATAGATATATTAAAGTTTCACTATTTAAAAGAAACAAATAGACTATAACCTCACTCTGTTTTAATATCGTTAACATATTAGTTTTTTAAAATAATATTTTTTCAGAGGTAATTGACAATTGACAAATAGATACAAATAAGAAAAAAGTTTGAGCAAAATCAGTTCAAGTATATATATCAAGTATATATCAAGTATATAAAACAAAATTTTTATTTTAGTTAGCTCCAGCTAAACTAATTATATTATTAAACTTTGCTTTAAAATATATTCCATGCCTTTGAAATAAAAAAATGTTTGCTGTGTAAAAATATCATTCACATTATACGGAAGATTATTGTAATTATTAAATTGTTTTACTGTTTCTTATTTTTTCACAGAAAACTGTAGACCAATGACAAAACTGCTGATAAAAGAAATAAGACAATATACATCAGTATTAAACAAAAAAAAATAGTATGCAGAAAAGAACATGAAATAGCGAGTAACTTCAAGAAAAGAGGTTATTGACAAGCATAATTGACGAACAATGTTCTGTTAAATGGAAGAACTTGAAATAGAAATATAAATCGGCATGTGATGCTAACAATGAGATTGGCAGTATGTAAAGTATCTTGGGAATACTTTGATTTAACAGACGAGTTTATAAATACTATACCCGAAGTAACATCTATATCACTTGCTTGATAACCCGATCTCTCCTCTGAAACACAAAGTCCCGTTCCAGCTAGTAGGGATTTAGTTCCTTTATCGAAAAGGGACCGCCGAGCGAACGTTTACAGATAGCATTAATGCGATCGTTGACTTATCCTAATCTATTTGTTCGAAGCATCATCTAATAGTTGTCTAGAATTAAGGTTACGCTCTCCCGGCTCACAATTTAATGGACGTAATAAGTATTACGTAATGGACGTAATTGTTATTTAATATAAATTATTATTTGTTATTTTATATAAATTATTATATAAAATTGTTATTTTATATAAATTTTATTAAAATGAAGACAGGAAAAATCTAAAATGAAAAAAAGGGAAAATAATTTTATGTTATACAGGGTGTCTTAGGCCACCCGTACACCCCTTTTCTTTCAAAAACTAAGCATTTTAGAGAAAGACGTTTTCAACAAAAATTGTATGGTTTTGAGAGGAACATAAGATGGTGTCATTGATTTGACCTTGGATGGCATCGTTAAGATCAAGTCAAGAACACCTTTAATTTCTTAAATGGAATCCCCTATCTTATAGTTCTATTATATTCTTATAGTTTATGTCCAGAGCTTTCCAAAACTGTAATAAAGTATTTTTTATTAAGAATTTTTTGAGTTATTTTGTATCCTAATCTGACATATTTTAGTATAAAATATAAAATATCTTAAAAATTATTTAGTGCTCAATAATCGTAATACTTATATGTACAGAATAATAAGATGAATCATATGGTGTACAAAAAATAATTGTTTTTAAAAAAAGTATGCACTTATTTGCAATATATTTTTTTATAACAATTATTTATTTTTTCTTTACACCATTTGATTCATCTTATTATTCTGTACATAAAAATAATACGATACAATTATTGAACACTAAATAATTTTTAAGATATTTTATATTTTATATTAAAATATGTCAGATTAGGATACAAAATAACTCAAAAAATTCTTAATAAAAAAATACTTTATTATAATGTTTTGGAAAGCTCTCGACATAAGAATATGCAATAAAAAATGGGATTCTATTTAAGAAATTAAAGGTGTCCTTGACTTGACCTTAACGATGCCGTCCAAGGTCAAACCAATGACTCCATCTTATGTTCCCCTCAAAACCATACAATTTGTGTTCAAAACGTTTTTCTCTAAAATGCTTAGTTTTAAAAAAAAGGCGTGTACGGGTGGTCTAGGACACCCTGTATATACAAAGTAGATAGGAAAAAAAAATTATATATACATATACAGGGTGTCCTGCAAAGATTGTGCTCGTGAGCGGGTAGAGCACAGTAAACTGGACAGAAAAGTCCTTAACCATTTTGTCCTATAACGCTTAATAAAGGAGTTATTATTGACTAAAATCTGATAGTGTGCGTGAGCGTTCAGCTGTACAGCGCGGCTCACCGACATGCGTCTGGCTAAAGATCGGCGATGATTGATCAAATTTTATTTAATAGTAGATAGGTTAGGCCGATTCTAACTCAGTTTGTTTTAAGACCCGATAGTAAGAGTGAGAGTGACAGCCATATAAAGAAGGGAGATAGAAAGATATCTCAGCAGGGAAGCGTCGGCACAAGGGAAAGCAGGGGGAGTACGTAGGGTGAGACGTGTATGGGAGTGCGTGGGGTGGAGCGCGCTGGTCGGAGGACGATAAAGTTTCCCGCGCGGCTTCCGCTCGACCCGCACCTCTCGGAGGATCTGGGTTAGAACTCTCATATTATTGGAGCTGAGAGCGTGCGACGACGCTCGTCGAGAAGGAGCTCGCGGTTTCGCTATCGGCGCCGCTTAGAGCGCGCGATTTATTAGAGGAAATGTTTTTTGCGGCGAGCGGGGAGCGGGGGATGAGTTGGTGGGCGCCGCGGCGTCGGTTGAGTCGCGGTTGGGGAGTTATGGGGAGAATATGTTTCGCGAGGAGGTTGGTTGAAGAGGCGTCGGAGCGATGGGGGAGAACGAGCTCGCGGTTTCGCTATCGGCGCGGCTTAAAGCGCGCGATTCGGAGAGAAGGTCGAGCGGAGGAACGGAACGATGTATAGACGAGGGAGATCAAGAGATAGAGAGATCGAGAGACGAGAGATCGAATAAAAAGAGTCTTTATTTCTTAGAAATATCATCATAAAAAGAGTCTTTATCTCTATCAGTTCGTCGTGGTCGAAGCTCTCGCTGTCGCGTATCGTCGCGGGAACGAGCGCGGGGTCGCGAACGCTCGCCGCGACTTCGAGGAAACGAGCCAGCTTGTTGTCGGTGTAGGCGGTCAAACAGTTCAAGGACGTAACGAGGCAGTTGACGTAATGTTCTAGGTGCAATATGTATAGAACGGTGTTTCTCGACATAGCCAGTCGAGTCTTGGGCGTCTCGAGACGGAGAATTCGGAGATTGTTCAGTCTGCCGAAGCATCAATTGACCGATGTATATCGGCGCCGGGGAACGAGTCTCGTCGCGCTTGTCGGATTGAAAGTACGATGCGAGCGTGGATCGTAGATAGAGCAGCTCCTTCCACGTATTCAGCATTAGCGAGATCTCCTTGCCGTGATTATCTCTGAGAACGATTTCCACGAACGAGGGTCGACTGACGTTAATGCAGATTTCCAGATGTTTATATCCTGTTTTCATCAATGAGTAGCGTCTTCCCAAGATTCTGAGAGGTCGCGCGTTCGCGTCGTTCGCGTAGTTTCTCGGTGTCCGATCGCGATCTAGCCTAAAAAAGTAAACGCGAATAATTAGGGACATAAGCGATAAGAATGATAAAGGATATTAATTCGAGCGTTGTTACTTTCGATACCCTTACCCGTTATCTGTTCGAGCTTTCATAGAATATCCGGCGTTACCCTCGCGGTTTCGATCGGCGAGTCTCGATCGATCCTCGAAGGAGTGTTGCTGCGGCGGCTGTTCCATCGTCCCGTACATCTTCGTTCAATGTTTCGTTCACGAGCTTCGTCGTTGGTAATAAGACGCTTAACGGTGGAACGGCCTTTATATATTCGAGTCGAAATCGCCCCTTCTTTTTCGCGCCTTTGTATTCTATTCTTAAAGAATTTACGGGTAGTCGCTATCGTCGTCCTTGTCGGATCTATCGGTCGCGACGTTGAGGCGATAGACGCGGCTGAGAAGATCTTGTGTCACGTCTTGTCAAAAATTCTATTTTTATTTTCCTTTTTTTTCCTCTCTCTTATAAATAATCAAAGTCCAGCAAGCGCAATTTGAATAGCGCGCCAAAGACACGCCATGACACCTGATTTCCTCGAGCGCCGAAGCGTGGCGCATCGTTAGCTCTTCCCACCACTGCGCGTCCCACCACTACACATCCCTACTCTCGGCAGCGGCCGAGCCGCCGAAACGAAGGAGCTCAGTGCGCGCTCCAACTCAGCCAGTCTCTCCCGCGCCGCCGACCGAACAACAAGTCTCTTCCGCGTCTCCGATGGAGCAACCGAGCTCCCTCGCGAACTCAATCGACATCCGATTCTAAATTCAAATCCAACTCTATTTCTAAATCCAACTTCTAATTCTAGCTTTAATATTTAGTTTAATTCTAAATAATCTCATATTACACCTAATTATAATACATATTCTAAATCAATTTGATACTACAGTGTATAAGTATAAAATATAATTGTGTTATAAGTGAATCAATTTTCTTTATTTTTTATTATTTATCCTATCTCTGGATCCCACGTTTTCTCGTATTAATTCTCGTGATTCTGTGAGTAAGTGATACACATCCTAAATTCATTTCTCTACTCTCAATCGTCTGGTTAATCGTTTTATTAATATTCATCTGTATCTGGCTCTATTCAACTACACACACGCACACACTTACGCTGATACCCGATACCAGCAGTGCGGACCGCCGCACGCTGCTATTGCAAATCAGAATAAAACACAAGATACAGCAGTGCGGACCGCCGCACGCCGTGTCCTCTGGTATTACACATCATTTTGATTAAAGCCGGTAGTTATCTTAACAACTTATCAAATGCCTAAAACCAGACGAGGTGGAGTAAAGAATCGCGCGCGCAAACTTCTCCGCGAATTAACGCTACAACCCGCGGATTCTAATAATTCACGGTACTTCGGAGTAGAATCTTATTGTGACCCAGAATACGAAAAGTTGTTTGTGAATCACCATACCGCGACTCTCGCGATCGCGCAACGCGTCACCAAGTGCATAACTGTTATCGAGTGGCCAGCCAAGTTAACCCCGATAACTATAGAGCGTCCAGCAGTTCCACTCCGCGAAATTAACGACAAGGACCCAAGGAAGGCCAGACATCCGTAAGCCAGAGCAGAAACCCCGTTTCCTCCATGCAACGTCATTAAAACATCGAGGAAAAGCCGAGCATCACAAGGTAGGAAATTATACTTACGCGCCCGCTATTATCGCCGAATTTATACTTCGCTTTATATTCGGTTTGGGGAAGGAACATAGAATTCGACCCAGAAATAATTCTATAGTTTCTGTATTTATTCCGTTGACTCGACGTATGAAGTTCCCTGGGTAGCCTCCTTAATATAAATATATATACATATATATATGTATCGGATTCGGGTTCTTGCTTAAGCTAAAATACGTAGATACAACATATTAAATACGAAACATTTTTAAACATAGAATTGAATTCAAAATACTCCGAGATATCTCAGGAATTCTGTTTTCCTCGAAGAGTTTCACTTTTATGACTCACCCTTTTTTTTTGCCTGCATCTCGATTTCCCTTTTGACTCACCCTATCTACCGGGAGTAGCTTAGCTTTTTTCTGACGCTTCCTCTGTTCGTGTTTAATGTTTATTTAAATGCACCGTCTTCGTTGAGACACCCCCTCATCCCCTTTTTCCGCGTATCCGTCGCGAATAACCTTGATCGCAGGTATCCCCGGGAAGAACCACGCGGTTCATTTGACCCGAAATTCGCGATCGTGTCCCGCGAAAATTTTCGAGCTCTGCATTCCCTTTCTCGCAGCCGGAATTCGCCGGGACGTAACACATTTTTGGTGACAGCGGTGGGATATCGAAATTATTCGCGACAATGGAGACTCGCAAGAAGGGCGGAAAAACGACTTCATGCTTAACCGAAGCAGAGATAGAAGAATACCAAAATCAGATATCCTTAAAAGAAGCCCAAATGCGCGAACAATCCGAACTGTTGCAACGGCAACGAGAGGCCTTCGAACTAGAGAAAGAAAATTCTAAACGCGACCTCGAGAAAATTAGAGAAAACCTTTTAATAAAAGAAATGGAGATAAATAAGTGTACGAGTTTTGCTCCCGAGCGCGATAATAAAATTAAAAAAACCAGCGAAACCGTAGACTTGATGCACGAAATAGGACAACCCCTTTCGCCACCCCATCACCGTGTAGGATCGCGACTCTACGATGCTCATACATCCACAATATATAACCCTCACGATTTTTTGCACGAAAATCCAGGCCCGCGACTCTCTTTCCGCGAGGCCCTTGAATATCTGCCCCATTTCGACGGCCGTAATATGCCCCTTTCGCAATTCATCCGCGCATGTCGAAGAGCCAAGGAAATATTACCACCGTCCTCCGAGAGAAATCTAACGCGCCTCCTCCTCACCAAACTTCGCGGGCGCGCTGCATGTGCAGTAGAAGACGAGATATGCGAAACCATAACCCAACTCGCTGATTTATTAAACGGAGCTTTCGGTTCCCCGAAAACTATTGATCAGTATCGCGGCGAACTGAGCACCATTTATCTCAAGACCAACGAGCATATCCTCGATTATATCACCCGTGCTAAAGATCTTCGTTCATCCATATTAGACTCGGAACGCCGCGAGCGAGGATTAACCAACGACAGTATGGCGGAAATAGACGCCCTGACAGCACGATCATTTTGCGATGGCTTACCCCTCAGTTATCGGTTACAACTGACGAAAGAACTGTATACCGACCCGTTCGCAGCCTTCTCGCACGTAAAGATTCTCGCAAAACGCCAAGAGTTAGATAACGAGAGGTTTAGTTCCGCGCGCCGTAACGAACCGAGCTACGAAAGGAACGTGTATAGCACAGGTAGACCACTAGCTCACTCGACGCCCATTAAGCCAAACATAGATCGGAACGCAGCCAGATGGCCCACCGCCGCTCCCACGAGATACCCTAACCAAGACCGTTATGGGCCCTCGGGCTCACGGAATAATATCCCTACGGAAGTTAGGTATACAAACCGAAACGAGACGTACAGTCCCAATAAACCGCGCTACGAAGTCAATAAGACGGTTCGTGACCAAAAATTTTGTAGATATTGCAAAAATCCGGGACACGAAATCGAGGAATGCCGGAAGCGCGAATATAATAATTCGCGTCAGGGAAACGCTTATCGCCCCTCGAGGCCCGCGGACGAACCTCGAGTGGGGAGGCAACACGAGAATCGTCCGGTAAGAGCGATAACCACGGATCAAGAGGAAGAGCCACGCGAATCGCAATCGTAAGTCCCGCCGACTTTTCCCACGCGCCTACGGTGACTCTATCTGCAGAAGGTCTTCTACCGGGCGCGAAATTCATGGTCGACACGGGCGCCGCGCCTAATCTCGTGAAACAATGTCGGATAGATCCCAAAATTCGTATCAACCCCGAGTCAAAAATAATCCTTAGCGGAATCACAAACGGGAAAATCGAAACTCTCGGGACAGCCGACATTGAATACCTAGGATACGGGATAAGACTACACGTCGTTAATAATAATTTCCCAATATCCCAAGACGGTATATTAGGCTCAGAATTCTTGCGCGATGCGTCGTGTATTAACTTTTCCGAAAATTGCGTGATCTGGCAAGGGCTGAGAGTCCCATTCAACTACGGTCAAGAAACTATCACGATACCTCCTAGGACGCGTACCGTGATCCCACTCCGCGTGAGTAACCCCGAAGTAAATGAAGGTTATATACCGCGGATCTATTTATACGAAGACGTCTACTTAGGAGACGCCGTCGTCACTAATCGCAGCGGAATAGCGTACGCTGGAATCATTAACTCAAGCGAAAAGGCCCGCACTATCGCGACCCCAACAATCGAGCTACAGGAAATAGAAAAATCCTCCTCGGAAGACACTATTCCTGAAAATAAAGAAGATAATGAAGTGTGACGTCCCCGCATATTTTTGATTTCTATAAATAATGATAAATAAATATAACATATGTAGCGGACGTTTTCTAAATTCATATGTATAAATTTTAAAGTATTATTCAATAATTAATTTTTGATCACCCGGTATATAGACTTAACGTATATGCTCCCGCACATATGACTAATAAATAAGGCACTGAGATTTATTCATCTAAAAATAGTAGTAAGATAGAATTAATTAATTTTAGGACACCTAGTATATAAGCAAGTATATTTAATAAGTATAAAAAATTAATTTGCAATATATAATCGCTATAGAATAGAACACACATATATATACGATACACATACACTAATAGGAAATAAGATTAAGAGCTTAAATTAATAGTTATAACATTTATTATATTCAACGTCATATAATACATTTATAATAGTACACCCTATGTATTGTAAAGAATTCAGACTAGCGCGCCGATCAATACTTTTATCCGCCTGCTGATAAGACCCAGCCCGAAGACAAAGGCATAGCTAGTGCATAAGCACTTGGAGGCTGACGCAACGCACAGAAGGCCCGTGCAATATCCCCACAAAAGAGAGTCCCCACCTAGTACACCAACAACGCCACCTACTCCAGACAGAATCGAGGGAGTCCGATGCAGCAGTCGCGGAGCTCATTACTATTCATCACCTCGACTAGTACGGTCATACTAACTAGTAGAGTCTCCGGCCCGAGCGGTCTTCTAATTCCGAGTAGTAATCCGGCGTCCGCGTCGTCAAGCTTCTTTTATTTGTCCATACGGACTTAGAATTTTCTATTGTTCTACGTTACGACCAGTACGGTCTTATAATTACTTCATTATAATTTACCAAGACTCCGACTTTATTACGAGACACGCGCAAGGTGTCTATTAGTTGTACAAGTAATATTAAATAGTAATAAACGTTTTATATATTCATTGAGTGTGTTACCAATTCAATAACATCTACCTGGATTCCATATCCTGCATAAGGACCTTAACCATAAGGAGTTGAGAAGCAAGGAATTAAATATACAGTAAAGGTTTAAATATTGCGTAAGTTAAAAGACCTATCTAATTATACCTAACAAGTGACACATTGACAAAATCTCTGAGTCCCTGGGTAGACCCGGTGAAATGCAGGGTGACCCGAAACAAATATAATTAATAATTTTTTTTTTATGTATTGACGTTGAGACGTAACAACGTATGGTATATATGTGTGTTCTATTCTATAGCGATTATATATTGCAAATTAATTTTTATACTTATTAAATATACTTGCTTATATACTAGGTGTCCTAAAATTAATTAATTCTATCTTACTACTATTTTTTAGATGAATAAATCTCAGTGCCTTATTTATTAGTCATATGTGCGGGAGCATATACGTTAAGTCTATATACCGGGTGATCAAAAATTAATTATTGAATAATACTTTAAAATTTATACATATGAATTTAGAAAACGTCCGTTACATATGTTATATTTATTTATCATTATTTATAGAAATCAAAAATATGCGGGGACGTCACACTCAATTGCGACGCGATCTTCTCGGCGTTCTCGCAATGCTCGATTTCGTCCTTTCTAGCGGCGCGTAACGCGAGGTCGACGTAGCTCTTGCTCGTCGCGTCGGTGTCCTCCTTTGGCGGGGCTAAGCGTCTTATCTTGCGTTCTCTCGCGTCGTACTCGTCGGCGGAACTCGTGCACGTAATTTCGCAAGGATTCGATAGCCGGGCATAGTCTTCCATCATTGTCGCGTTTCTTCAGAGCTATGCTGAACTTGTTCACGATCATCGCACGTGTCTCGTGCGCGACTGCGACAACCGCTGACGCGATCGACCGATTTATAGGATCGCGCCCGCTTCGCGAAGCTCCTCGACTATCGATAGAATTTCGTTACCGTGAATTTGTTTCCAGCTCGACGCGAAGCGTCTAATAATCGCAGACAAACGTTACAGAAACTGAACGAGAGATCGCAGATCGTGGCTCATTCCGTAGAGAGGATACAGAAGTTGGAAGAATCGATGTCGCGATTAGCGAAAGAATCGAACGAGTTGAACAAACGTATAAAGGATTCGGAGAAAATCGCGAGCTGATCCTCCGATAAGGCGAGCTCGATAACGTCTCAAAACGCGAGAGAACGACCGTGAAGAGACGTTACTTCGATAAGGATAGGATGAGCCCCGAAAACGAAGACTAGTGGAGGAGTTGCACGCGCCCACGAGAAGAAATTTCCCGCGTCGCCGCGTCGCGGTGCGCGGGTACGACGACCTGTGGCAGGCGGATGTGGTCGAAATGCGCCCTTACGCGAGACTCAACAAAGGCCACGACTACATACTCACCGTTATCGACGCGTTGAGCAAGCACGCGTGGACCGTACCGCTCAAAAGCAAGAGCGCCGGCGAGGTCGCCCGAGCGTTATCTAAGATAACGCGAGAATCTAAACGGTGTCCGAAAAATCTGCAGACCGACAAAGGAAAAGAATTCTACAACGCCGAGGTGCGAAAGTTCGCGGAGAAGCACGGGGTGAATCATTACTCGACGTACTCGGTGATGAAAGCGTCGATCGTCGAGAGATTCAATCGCACGCTTAAGAACTCCATGTGGAAGTATTTCACGTTAAACGGAACGTACAAGTGGATCGACGCGCTACCTCGCCTCGTGAAAGAGTACAACGCGCGAAAGCATCGCATTATCGGCGCGAGACCCGTCGACGTGACCCCCGCGATCGCCGATAAACTTTTAAACATGGTATACAGCAATATAAAGATAGCCGCTCCCGCGAAATTTAAACTGGACGATCCGGTACGCGTCAGCAAATTTAAGACGATCTTCGAGAAAGGTTTCACGCTCAATTGGACCACCGAAATATTTCGAATAACCAAAGTGCAACGGACTAATCCCGTAACGTATCTATTGAAGGATTCGCGCAACGAACCGATCGCCGGAGAATTCTACAAACACGAGTTGCTGCGCGTCTCCGATCCCGACGTTTATCTCGTGGAGAAGGTGCTACGCCGAAAGGGCGACGAGGTTTACGTGAAATGGTTGGGAATGGACGAGACTCATAATTCCTGGATAAATAAAACAGCCGTGTTACGATAAAAAAATATATTTTTTTAAAGATGTATTAATAAAATAAATTTTATTTTATTTATTAATATAATAAATTATATTTTACAAATTGCATTTTATAAACTATTTTATAAACTATTTTATAAACTTTTACAATATAATCTAATAAAATTTTATCGACTAAAAATTATTACAGCGGTATTTCGTAATACCCCCACGGTAGAGTATTCGTCGTTCCTGGTATAATGTACCGCTTATCGTCATACGGACTAAGCGCGATCCTCGATTCTAATACCGTGTACACCTCATGTATTTTGGATCTTAAACACGACTGTTCGCGCGTCATCTCGATATCTCGTCGCAGACAGCGCGCGTAATCGTCGAAGGTTATCGTTCTAGCGACGACGGCCCTCTTCACGCCTTTAACCTTTTTCGTCTTGCCCCTACCGTCTACTCGTAGCGCGTACATTTTCGCTCTAAGTCTAATGAATTTCGTCATAATCGAGCCATTGTTTTCGTCCTTCATTAAACCCGGCACTTTCTTATTAACGAGAGGTATACCGTACGCATTGTCCACCGTGTAGTCGCTCGTATCGAATCTATCGATATCGCGCTTTATATCCTCGTAAATATCCTCGCACTCGACACGGTAAATAAGACTATCCGTGTCGGTGTACATTATTCCACACTTGTCTCGATACAATGGTAACATATATTCGTAATGAAATTCGTACAAACGAATCTTCGATATATAGAGAATACACATGCCTACGTAGATCGGCTTGCGAAATTTAATCTCGAGTTTGCGCAATTCCACGGCCACTAGATCCTCCGCGAAAACGCTCCTATTGTGAAAATTAGGCTTAGCGATCATCGTTTCCGCACCGAATCGCCCGTCCTATCGAGTCACTAGTCGAACGTCCAAGTGATTACGCACGTTTTCCATAGTTTTACCGAACACGGTTATTCATCAATTTGTACAGATTTTTCTCGAACTCGTTTAATGCGCAATCGCGTGTTCAGCTCGATGTATCTGCGTAACCACGGGGACTGCGCGAATCATAATATTCTATGTATCCTCGTAACGCGTAATCCGTGTCTAACGCATTGTTGCAAGTTGCGATAATGCGTCACGTAACGACGCTTATCGCGCAGCGTGGCGAGGAGTTTGTCCCGCCGTTTTCCGGGCGGCTTATCGCGCATCGGGTAAAATGGAAGGTCGGCGTGAGAGTCGTGAAGGCCGGGCGGATACGCAAGGTCGACTTCTGCAATATAACCGATAGGCGAATCTGGCATCACGGACATTAAATCGATACTCGTAACGTCCTCGACCCATCGAAAATCCTCGTAAGGTAGCGACTGACACATCGCCCATCCGTACAAATTATTCACGTCGAAGTACATAAGATACGACGACGGTTCCGAAGGATTATACGATTGTACGTATGTTATATTGTTATTAGCGCGCGCGTATCTATTGGAACATTGACTCAGTCCGCCGCGTACTCCGCGTTCCACGAACATCACCATATCGATATCGGTTAATAGCTCGAATCGAACGCCCGTGTACCTTAACATAGCGTCCCACGTGTATCCGGGTAACGTGTAATAATGTGCGGGATCCAAATCGTAACTTCTCACACACGCGTCGCGAAAATTTTCAAAGACATCGGCTAATAAAAGAACATTGGATTTTAAATACAAATCGCTATATTCGCCTAGCATCTCGATACGAACTCGCTCCCAGATTTCCGTCGCGCGCTCGTTATCGCTATCGGACACGGTATCGCCGGTCAGCGAACTGTAGAACGGCTCGCGCGGCGGCAGACGAGTCTCGCGCAACTTATCGATATCGTCGACGTACTCGTACGGAAATACGCCTTTTCTCGCGATAAGTTCGAAATCGGCGTCGTCGAGATCGGGAAATTCCGACCGCGCGATATTTAATTCGTTTTTGTCGAGATAAGATGCCAATTTTTCGAGACTCGCGTTTAGAAACTTAAAAGAATCCACGAAACGCAGTTTCACGCGTCTTTCCCCCTCGTCCGATGCTTCGTCGACGCTCTTCGTAAAGGAAACGTACGATTCCTTCGTTAGAGGTAACAGCTCTACGCTCCCGGGAAAAGCATTAGCTACGTCTCTAACGATAAAATGCGCGTCGTAGCCCGATAAATTGTGAAAGAATACAGAAATGACGTAAGTCTCCTTATAATTTAAATTGCAACTAGAATGCGCCGGACCTCTGTACCGCCCGGTCAGATGACAGTGATTGCGAGCGTCCTTCGACTCGAACGGTCTCTCGCACACGTGACAGCTCGTCGCGTCGCGAAATCTCTCCCGCTCGTCCGCCGTGAGAGGCGCCATAGGCGCGACCGTGTTCAGAATATCCCTCGCGCGAAAAGCTAAATCTCGCAATTCCCGAACAAATCACGATACGCAACTCTCGCCGCGATACGCCCTGTACATATATTTAGCGTCGTCGAACGCGCACCGCGCGTAATATCCCACACTGTGAGCCTTATGACGCTGAACGATCGACGTGTTCGGTGTTCTCCTCTCCTTTTCCCTCTCCAGCGCGCATTCTAAGTCGGCGTACACTACGAACGGAACTCGCTCCTTTCTCTCGTAATTGCTAAAATTTAACGACTTGTCCTCCTCGGTCGGTAGAACGATAGCGCACTCGTTCATTCTCTCGCAGTCCTCGCTGTGAGCCGACAACTTATCACTCGTTCGAAACTAGTGCATGCATCTACGAAACGATGTTAATTATTACACAGAGCGTATTATTAATGAATTAACAAATTTTTATAGCTAGTACTCACCGATCGCATATATGCGCCTTGTGTCCTCGGGCGCTCAATTGCGAGCCGACGAGACGAGACAGATTCTTGATCCACGCGAAGTACGTCGCGTTATCTCGTCGCGTCGTATCGCTAAGATACAACAGATTGACGTGTCTCTCCCTCTTGCTAACGGTGAGATGCAGAGGAACGACGTCTCCTCCCTTATCCCTCTTATCTCGAACGGTATACACGTTGATATATACACACTGGATATATCGTTGAGTCGCTCGAACTTAGCAATTCCGTTTAAACTCATAGGAAACTCGACATCCTCCAGATTCAACACAGTGGTATAATGAGGGTACCGTGAACTTCTCTCCGCGTTCCTCTCGACCGGGTACAGAGCGGCGACCACCGACCACGCGAAACACGCGTCGTCCACAGATCTCAGATTAATTACCGCTTTTTTCAGTTTAATCTTTCGCGGTATCTCGACGTAACATCCCGCGCGCATAGGATTATATCTGTTCACGTTCACCTTCAAATTCAGTATTCGCGACAGCGCCCATCTGCTATCGCGCTCCTGAAACTCCTCCAGCGAAGTTAGAATCGCGTCGATCACGTGACTCTCGTACCACTCTCGTAAATCGGACGTGGGTAGAAGCGGACGATTCTTCGTAGCGACAGTCTTAACGGCGATCTTGTCGCCCGAGACAAACTCGCCATTGAACGCGGTATTGACCTTGACGCTGCCGCATCTGCCCATAACGTCGCGCACTCGATCGAGCACTGTATCTCCGGCGTCCGTGAGAAACCGCGAAGGTTCGCTGTAATCGAGATTAACAACGGCGCCGGTTAAAACGCGCCTAGCGAAAGTTGTCTCGATCTCGAACCACGAGAATCCCTCGCGTCTCTCGCCGCCGCCTCCCGAACGCTCGAAACGCCGACGCAGATCGTCCCTCGCGCCCGTCAATCGAACGATTCGAGCGATCAGGGAATTGATCGTCCCGGTGGATCTTCCTCGACGTCCCTCTCGACATCTCGCTCTCAGAGACTCGAGACGCTCGTCGCACCGTCGCGCCCACGTGAGATACTCGTCCGCCGTCGCGACGCTTCGCGCGCTATCGAGAATATCCTTTTCTTCCATTCCTCAATATATAAAACTTTTTATTAATAAATTGCGTATTCTCAACATCCGTATACCCTCGATACTATTAATTCGAACATCGACCACTCTTTCAGCAAGTCTCGTCAAAGCGCTCGATATGTATTTCGTCTTTAAAAATATCTCGCGCTCCTCCGTTATCTCTAGATCCGTTATCTCTAGATTCGTTATCTCTAGATTCGTTATTCGTTGTTCAATGCGCGCAAAATCTTTTTGTTAATAAACCACGTATCCTCCTCGTCGTACTCCTCGATGTAAAACAAGGCTCTCGTATCGCAACCGCTGCACCAGTGACTCAACACGTCGAAGATCTCGTCGATAAGAGCTCGACCGCACCACCTCGCTGATCGCTATCTCGCTCACGTGCGTTGATACGCTTCTGACGTAGCTCAGACGGCCCGTGCAATCCTCGCAATATCTCTCCTCCTCCTTGACATATCTTCCGTTGTCGAACAAACAACCGAATCGATAATAGCAATGCACGACGTGATTCGTCTCCCGCGCAAATTTCGGAACGCCGTAACGCCGCTTCCAATTTCGATAAAGCAGATAGCGATCCGCCCCGACGTCCTCGAACGGTTCGTCGAATCGCGCGCGGCTCGCCTCTCGCGCGAGTTCATCCTCGAAATCGATCTTCTCCGCGCAATACAAACGATCCTCTATATAACTCTTACGCAGTTCCTCCTTCAAACAGATCGATACCCTCAACGTTCGTATATCCTCGATACTCTTAAGTCGAATTAACGACTCTTCCGGCTAATCTAGTCAAAGCGCTAGGTACGCGCTTCATCGCGACACTCCGGAAAAAATACTCTTCAACTAATACCTCGAAATCGCGACATTCCCTTATAACGACGAAAAGAACCGCGCTTTCTTTATTCCTCAATTCGTTATTCGTCGTTCAACGAATGCAAATCCTGTCTAAAAATATACGAGGTATCTCGTTTATATTCCTCGACGTAAAACAAGGCTCTCGTCTCGCGCCGCTGCATCAGTGACACGATACGTCGAAGATATCGTCGATAAGATCGCATCCCAGTACCAATTCGGTAATCTCCACTTTCGTCACGTACGTAGATATGCCTCTGATAAAACTCGGTCGATTCGCGCAATCCGCGCAATCCGCGCAAATCGTCGATATACTTTCCGTTATCGAGTAAACGACCGAATCAATAAAAGCAATGCACGACGTGATTCTCCCGCGCAAAATTCGGAACGCCGTAACGCAGCTTCCAGTTGCGATAAAGCACGTAGCGATCCGCTCCGACGTCCGCGAACGGTTCGTCGAATCGCGCGTCGCTCGCCTCTCGCGCGAGTTTCTCCTCGAAATCGATCTCCTGCGCGTAATACAAACGATCCTCTATATAACTCTTACGCAGTTCCTCCTTCAAACAGATCGGTATCTCTAATACCCGTATATTCTCGACGCTCTTAATTCGAGAATTGACCACTCTTCCGGCTAATCTAGTCAGAGCGTTAACTCGTTTTATCGCGTCCTTCGTATAAAAATCTAGATAACTACGTACGCGCTTCATCGCAACGTTCCGGAAAAATACTCTCGAACTACTACCTACTAATCGCGACGTCCCTTTATAACGACGAAAAGAAGCGCGTCTCGGTTAACCGCGCCGGATACCCTATTTCAATCGCCGAACACTCCTCGCTCGCCGGAAAAAATATTTCCTCTCGAATTCCGCGGCTCCCCTAATCGCGAAACGAACCGTTATCTCCGTTCTTTAAAACTCGTCGGACGCCGCGACACCTATTAATACGCACGCTCCCCGCTCGCCGCAAAAAACATTTTCTCTAATAAATCGCGCGCTCTAAGCGGCGCCGATAGCGAAACCGCGAGCTCCTTCTCGACGCGCGTCGTCGCGCGCTCTCAGCTCCAATAATATGAGAGTTCTAATCCAGATCCTCCGAGGGAAGTGCGGGTCGAGGGGAAGCCGCGCGGGAAACTTTATCGTCCTCCAACCAGCGCGCTCCACCCCGCGCACTTCCACACCCGTCTCACCCTACGTACTCCCCCTGCTTTCCCCCGTGCCGACGCTTCCCTGCTGAGATATCTTTCTATCTCCCTTCTTTATATGGCTGTCACTCTCACTCTTACTACCGGATCTTAAAACAAACTGAGTTAGAATCGGCCTAACCTATCTACTTTTAATAACAACTTTTTTATTAAGCGTTACAGGATAAAATAGTAAAGGACTTTTCTATTCAGTTTACTGTGCTCTAGCCGCTCACAAGCGTTGGCACAATCTTTGCAGGACACCCTGTATATATTATTGTATAATTGCAGAAATATTAAGACACTTCGCAATACTCATTTTTATAAGTCCGATCTGCGCTCTTATTGGGTTCAATTGTGGCGGGCAACCATATACCTCAAAATTCACGTCTTGTTATTATCTAGCAGATATTTTTCAAAAATTTTGGTGATAGTTATATTAAAAGATATAGGCTCGATCCCGCGTATTACTATATTCTTCCTAGATACACATGAGATGCCATGTTGAAACATACGAATATTATATTCGAATTACTTACAGATATCGACATGGTTATGTTTATCAAACAACGGAATACGCGGAATACGCGGCGCTTTAAATCAATGTTCCAACAAATACACGCATGCTATCAACAAGTACAAGCAGTCGTACGATTCATTGAAATCTTCATTGTATTTCATATATTTTGTTGTAAATAATTTAAATGGGATGTAAATAATTTAAATGAGTAATGTGTCAACCTTTGCCCTATGCAGATTTTCGATGAGTCGACGATGTATCCAATTTTGATATATCATCGATCGCGCTCAATTCATCTACAGGCTACATTTTCAAAGTCGAGTATCCCCAACATGCCCACGATGTGCACACTAACCCACCGTTTTGCCCGATTCGACAAACCACATGATAAATGGCAGGACAAGCTGCTCGCTGCCTTATATGATAAGAAGCGTTACGTAAAATACTATCGCAACCGCACGTATCACAGACTTCACGTCACAAAAATATATCGAACATTACAGTTTTCTCAATCGCATGGCTTCGCAATTATATCAAACTTAATACACAATTCCGAACACTTGCAAAACATGATTTCAAAAAAAATTTATATAAATTAATAAGTAAATAATATTTGGCTGTTACGTCCGGTAGACTTCACGAACTTTTTGTTTTACTAAAATTTCTCTTACTGATATATAAGTTATTACGTCCGGCAGATTCTACGATTGTTTTTTTTTCACCAAAAATTCGTTAGTGATATAAAAAATTAAAGAAACGCTCTGCATCCGACAGAAACAATAAGCAAGAGAAATCTGGCAAGCGAGACTAATTCTCTGAAGTAATATTAAAAAATCAACCATACAGCGGATCAATAAATTTAAAGTTAGAACCCACTTTGAAGGGTTTGAGAATTTTAAAACAAAAGATAAAACGCTACAAATTTAAAACCATGTGGATGCCAATGACAAACAGATACCGAGATATTCAAACTCAAGTCCGGGTATCAGACCCAAGAACTCTAAACAAAAAATTGAGGTACAGAACAATATGATGCACAGATTATCCGGAGCCAAAAACTCGCGACATTTGACACTACGTGCCAGCTGCCAGACTACCCTCTTATGTTATCTGTTTGACATAAATTTTAAGATAAGTAATAAAATGTCAACTTAGTCGATTATAGCGAACTGTCCAATGGGCACGATTTGATCTATAAAACAAAAGCCCTCACCCTTACTCGATAGCAATTACTCTCCATTGGTCGAAATCTTATAAACAAAAGTTTTCACCAATACCTACGGTTTAAAAATTGAAAGGAACGCCCTAGGAAAAACCGGAAAGCGTAATTAGAAAATCTATTCGTTAAATTAGATTAATAAACTAATGGAAAGGAGGAGCAAAGGGCTTAATAAACGCCGGAATATTCATCGCAAAATCATTATTATTTCTATCATTCTTGCAATAATACTTGCACATCATTCTTTCCGACGACGGTTTGACGTCATTTTATGATTACTTCAGTATCACTTACATTCAGTGCGATTCTCTTGAGTAACGTTATAGTGTTCACTCGCATTATTAAAAACCCAGTGCTAAAAACTATATTCCAATAAGTGCAATCTGCGTAATAATAAGTGAACCGCAATCGCACACCAGCATCAACCACCGAATCTCCGAGCCAGCCGTTCTGCATCTGAGTCTACCCCGGAGGCCAGTCATCACTAATTTAATAAGAAAATTTCATCGCACACTATAAATAATGAGCTTTTATTATTCTTTTTTTTATTTTTTATTTATTTTTATTTATTCTTTACATTCTATTTCCTTCCTCTTCTTTCTCTCTAAAAAAGCAGTTAGTAAATAATTATTTCTCTCTATTTATTAAATTAATATTTATTGTACTGAATATTTTATTCATTACCTCACATTTTTCCTTTCCGGATATACAAGAGTGACTAAAAGAAAGATTCTAACGTAATGTTAAGGATCAGCAATAATTCTTAACTCCGAAACTCAAATCACTTTTTTCCCTCTCCAGATATACAAGAGTGAGTAAAACAATGATTCTAACGTAATGTTATGGATTGGCATTCATTCTTAACTCCGGAACTCAAATTATCTTTTTCCTTTTCCGAATATACAATCGATGTGAATAACGAAGATTCTAACGTTACAGATCACATTTGAGTGTTCACATTTGATTATCATTCGTGATAATCTTTTTCTTTCAATTATCCTAAGTAACAAAAGTTTATTTTTTTTTTGTTTATTTAAAGAATTTATTACTCGCTTCATCTATTTTATTCGATTTTCAATGAATACAAAAAGAAATGATTATTTAACCGCTTCTCAATTAACAACTAAATCTCCATTAATAACTACATACGTTCCTCTAGTGGAAACTAATAATACAATTAACACCATCCCGGCGCAATCACGACATCAGAGAAGAACCCTTCGGAATAGGAAAAATAAAGTTATCCGCAAACTACTGGCTTGAATAATTGCAGACTCTACATATAAGATAGATTATGATAGGCTAGGTTTAGATATAGTATCATTTGACGTACAATTGAAACACCTTTTAGCATATCCCCATTTAAACGCAATCCACATCACTCTAGCCTCTTCTTCTGCCTTCTTCCTTCTTCTTCCCTCCTCCCTCATATTCACCCATCCTCACCTATACCTGCTTTTTCCAGAATTTTCGCAATCTTTTATTCCCCACCCCCCTCTAATTGTTCCCTTGTAATCTTTAAAGAACCTCAATAGTCGAGGTTTCCTACTTTCCCTCCCCCCCTTTAAATATCATCTATCTTCGATTATCAACCATCAAGAACCTCAACTCCCCTTCACCCCTTTGAAAATCCTCATCAATCCCTACGAACCTCAACTCTCCCTCTCTCCACGCCTCTCGAATCGTCAGCCCTCCCAGGAAACGGACGTTTTCGAGGAAGTCATCCGGGAATGGAAGAGTTGCCCGATCTCAAGGAGGAACCGCAAGATTTCAAGTCGGAACTTTGCGACCCCGAAGAAGAGTCGAAGGCTCTCTTCGCAACCCAGGATCGGGCGTTGGTACTGATATTTAATCAATCAATTTTCCTCTTTCAGGAAAGACGACTATCGCATCGGTCTCGGCATAGTCAATCTGAACCATTTCTACCAAATCCTCTACACTAGCCCACCTGGTGCCATTATCCCGTTCTTGTCCAAGTTCAGTCTCTCTCGCCATACCAATCGAAGCCTTCTGAATGAGATTTCCTCCCCACCCCTCTACTGTCCAATTTAAAGATCCCTCCACCTCCTTACTTCCTTATTTTTACATTTTTTTATTTATTTTATTATATCTACTTATTGTAATTTCCAACCGGAATGTAGACTTTGTCACGTCCTGTCAAAAATTCTAACTTTATTTTCCTTTTTTTTTCTCCTCTTAAATAATCAAAGTCCAGCAAGCGCAACTTGAATAGCGCGCCAAAGACACGCCATGACACCTGATTTCCTCGAGCGCCGAAGCGTGGCGCTTTGTTAGCTCTTCCTACTACTGCGCGTCCCACCATTACACATCCCTACTCTCGGCAGCGGCCGAGCCGCCGAAACGAAGGAGCTCAGTGCGCGTTCCAACTCAGTCAGTCTCTCCCGCGTTTCCGATTGAATAACAAGTCTCTCCCGCGTCTCCGATCGAGCAACAAAGCTCTCTCGCGAACTCAATCGACATTCGACTCTAAGTTCAAATTCAACTCTATTTTTAAAAATAAACTTCTAATTCTAGCTTTAATATTTAGTTTAACCTTATATAATCTTAAATCATATCTAATTATAATACATATTCTAAATCGATTTAATACTACAGTGTATAAGTATAAAATATATTTGTGTTGTAAGTGAATCATTTTCCATTTTTTATTACTTATCCTATCTCTGGATCCAACGTATTCTCATGTTAATTCTCGTGATTCTGTGATACTTCGGAGTAGAATCTTATTGTGATCCAGAATACGAAAAGTTGTTTATAAATCACCATACCGCGACTCTCGCGATCGCGCAACGCGTCACCAAGTGCATAACTATTATCGAGTGGCCAGCCAAGTTAATCCCGATAACTATAAAGCGTCCAGCAATTCCACTCCGCGAAATTAATGACAAGGACCCAAGGAAGGCCAGACATCCATAAGCCAGGGCAGAAACTCCGCTTCCTCCATGCAACGTCATTAAAACATCGAGGAAAAGCCGAGCCTCACAAGGTAGGAAAATATATTTATGCGCCCGCTATTATCGCCGAATTTATACTCCGCTTTATATTCGGTCTAGGGAAGGAACATAGCATTCGACCCAGAAATAATTCCCCAGTTATCGTATTTATTCCGTTGACTCGACGTACGAAGTTCCTTTAGGTAGCCTCCTTAATATATATATATATATATATATATATATATATATATATATATATATATATCGGATTCATATTTTTGCTTAGATATGATATAGATAAAATACGTAGATATAACACACTAAATATGAAACATTTTCGAATATAAAATTAAATACAAAATACTCCAAGATATCTCAGAAATCCTGTTGTCCTCGAGTTTCACTTTTACGACTTACCCTTTTTTTGTGAGGCCCAATTTCACTTCGTGACCCATCCTTTGTTCCTCGAAGAGTTTCACTTTTACGACGTACCCTCCGATTTCACTTCTGTGACTCACTCCTTGCCTAACTCCGAGTCCCTTTTTTTTTGGTGAACCTTTGAGTTTCTCTTTTCTGACGCATCCCAAGTTTCACTTTTATGACTCACCCTTTTTTTGCCTGCATCTTGATTTCCCTTTTGACTCATCCTACCTACCACGAGCAGCTTAGCTTTTCCTGACGCTCCCTCTGTTCGTGTTTAATATTTATTTAAATGCACTGTCTTCATTGAGACACTCCCTCCCCCTTTTAATCGCGTATCCGTCGCGAATAACCCTGATCGCAGGTATCCCCGTGAAGAACCACGCGGTTCATTTGACCCGAAATTCGCGATCGTGTCCCGCGAAAATTTTCGAGCTCTGCATTCCCTTTCTAGCAGCCGGAATTCGCCGGAACGTAACAACTTTAGTTTTCCCATTCTCGATTCCGATTGATGACCCTGTATTTATGTAATACCTACGAAAAAACAATTTCCCACACACACGCACGCTCACACTCATACATATATATTAAAAATAGCTCAATATACAGGGTGTCCGATAATTCGCGGATTACCCTTTAAGGAAAGGTAGAGGGTATTATTCTGAATAGAAAAGTCCTGTACCATTTTGTGATTTTCTCAATATTTAAGAAAATATTAATTTTAAAAGATCAGCCAACGAAGTGCCGCGAAAAGCTCGTGGCGCGAAAATGCCTCCCACTGTCAATTGATATTCAGTCCGCGGCGAAGCGATGGGAGGAGCAGTTTGCGAGCATGCTTCGCTATGGCAACCAAAAGAAATACACACATAATGCGCGCTCCGTTTTATGTGATCTTTTCATTATGTGTGTATTTTTTTCAGTTGCCATAGCGAAGCATGCTCGCAAACTGCTCCTCCCATGCTTCGCCGCGACCGAGTATCAATTGACAGTGGAGGCATTTTCGCGCCACGAGCTTTCGCGGCACTTCGTTAGCTGATCTTTAAAATTAATATTTTCTTAAATATTGAGAAAATCACAAAATGGTACAGGACTTTCTATTCAGAATAACATCCTCTACCTTCCCTTAAAGGGTAATCCGCGAATTATCGGACACCCTGTATATATATATATAGATTAACATGTTATAATTATAATTCTTTGTAATTCAATATATATATATATATATATATATATATACATACAATTCATATATATATATATATATATATATATATATATATATACACACATATATATATATATATATATATATATATATATATATATACATATATATATATATATATATATATATATATAATTAAAGGGGGGAATACCAGTTTTAGGCCCTGATCAATTCATTCATCTCCAAGATACACGTTGTCTAACGTTTGTCTGGAGTTAAATAGATTACGCCCTCCCGGCTCAGAATTTAAAGAGTCTGGACGTAACAGGCAAAACGATGGAAAATGTGTGTAATCACGTTAATGTTAAGCTTGTGACACATTGGGATGGAAAATATAGCGCAGAGACAATGATCGCGAAACCAAATTTTCATAGCAGAAGCGTGTTTTCTGAGAATCTGATTGTCATTGAATTGCGCAATCTCGAGATGAAATTTAATAAACCAATCTACATGAGCATGTGCATATTCGACATATTGTGCATATTCGATATATTGAATGTGCAAGACATGTTTGTACGAATTTCACCACGATTATATGGTACTATTATATCGAGAGAAATATTATAGTTATAGTAATAGTAAAGTTATGTACACCGACATCAATAGTCTCATATATCACATCGAATGTGAAGATGTTTATGAAAATATAAAGCGCAACGTCGACAGATTCGATACCAACGATTATGTAGTGGATAACGGGTACGGTGTATCGCTCGCGAATAAAAAGATACCGGATCTAATGAAAAACGAAACTAATGGCGCGATCATGACCGAATTGTCGGGCTTAAGAGTAAAAAAAATACGAAAAAAGTTAAAGGCGTCAAGAGTAATGTCGTCACGAGAATGATAACGTTTGATGATTACACGCGCTGTTTGTAATAAGAAATTGAAATGACGCGTCAACAATCATGCATAAAATCAAAATTGCAAAGTATACACTATTCGCGAAACAAAAATTGTTCTGAGTCCATATGATGACAAATAATATATCGTACCTGATTCGACCGACACATTAGCATGGGGATTATAACATACCTTTATAAAATGTAATATGATGTAATATAAATAATATAAATAAAATAGAACCATCGCGTGTCATTTTTTGTAAGAAGAACCATTTATCGGCTGGTTATCGCAACGTCTCACATCACTGAATCGAGCACCGATATCTGGCTGCTCGTTCTTTATAATGTGATACATTCCCTAAAATGTTTAATCGAAATCGTGTCTATCACATTGTGTCCACCATAAAGTGTCTGACAACTAGTTAAAAAGTGTGTAATAAGGTGAAATTAAAAAAACAATGGAATCTACACCACGTACATGCACGTATGTGTATGTAATGCTGCTGCATTACCGCGCTAGTAGAGTTCTCAATGTTGTTCATTCAGAGATGCATTACTTGAACATCCAACAGACGGTATATGCGGTGGCTGCGACGTAACCACTCGCTCGATCTTGCAAATTTGTGGAGAGATATGGAAGAGGAGCAAAGATGTGATGATCTCTCCACAAATGACATCTTTTATTTGCGTCAATTAATTGGGCTGAAGCTCTATGAAGAAGAAAAAGCAATAGCTGTAAGTACTTTTCAATTTATATTAAATATTGTTATTTATGAAATAGTAAAAATGAATTACTAATGAAATTTGTTTTTTTTCTGTTTCAGACGGAGCCTACAATTTTATATATTATTATTATTATTATTATTATTATTATTATTATTATTATTATTATTATTATTATTATTATTATTGGTTTGTTATATATTGGTTTATTAATCTTTATATTTCTCACATACAAACACTCATACACACATTTTATATGTATTTTACACATACACTAATTTTAAATAAATATTAATTTTTTAATCAAAAGAATGTTAATTATTTCTGCACCTCCTTTCCTTTTTCTACTTAGACGCTATCCCTCTCACACGCGTACGCTATCCTTCTCTCACACATTGCGAACGTCTCGCGCTATCCTTATTATCCTTATGGCACCAGTATCTATCTCACGTTCATGCGGATGCCCCGCGCTATCCTTCTCCCATGCAGTACCTTCGCATAATTTACAACCATTTATGAATTGAAAAGAAAGTTTGATTATCATTTTATATACATTTTACCAATTTACATTGTTAAATATGCATGTTGATGATAAAATTAGTTTACTGACATATAATGTAAAAATAAGGTTCTCCCTCTCTTTTAAATACTAAGATGTTACAATAGAACTGAAATCTATATGGTTATTGGCTACTTCGCTATCTTGATTATTTATATCAAACTAATATTCTTCCCCTTTTGTCTTCAACCTCGCGGCAAAAGGCTCCGTCTAGATATTTCCTTCGTCCAAGCGTGGATCTTATAACTAGTACTTTCTATCTAAAAACAGATAGGAAATAATTTTTTTTCACGAAACGGCTTAGTTTTTAACAGCAGTATATATAGGGTGTTTCAGAAATAGTTGGTCAACTTTAAAAACATATTCCATTGTAAGAATGAAAAGAAGTTTATAAACATGGGTTTAGAAACGCTTTCTTTGCAACATTTTTTATTTACATCAAACAACATGCCTCATATCGACATTTTATGATTTGTTGATTGGAAATGATTCATCGCTTGGTGTGCTCGTTCTCCCTTTTAGACTTTTATCCCTAATCTCTCCAACCATGCCTTTCATGTCCTACGCATTTTAAATAAAACAAGTCGTAACGTGCATTTTGCAACATATAATTGTTGTAAAAAAATATTTAAATTTTTACATTGATTTTTAATCGAAAGTATAAAAATATTATAATCATTTTTGGGGAATTTTTCAAAGCTATTAACATACTGAAAACCGCGTGGGACACGAAAGGGCATGGTTGGAGAGATTAAGTTACGAAAAAAACGTTGGAGGGATTAGGGTTATTTATGGTGGCATCTAAAGATTCTCATTTATGATACTTCCGTTGCTACTGTGGAAGTACTTTGAAATTGTATTATCGCTTCGTATAACAAAATATGAAAAACTCCGAGAATTTTAAATTGTTTTTGACAATCTACGCGACATTGATGCAAGACATGCACTAATGCCGAAGGAAATCATTTCTAGCAATTTCTGTAATGAAATGCTCTTACAGTTTCAAATGTTCTTAAAATCTGTTAAATGTTTATAACTCGCAAAGGAAACGTTTCCGGATTCATGTTTATAGACTTTTTTCATTCTCACAATGAGTGGAATATGCTCTTTAAGGTTTGGCCAACTATTTCTTAAATACCCTGTATATGATGCAGTATATATATGATAACGCGGTATATAATAACATTAATTAGATGGGTAAGTTATCTACTAGCGGTATGAACAACGTGAAATGTGAGGACATATAGACAGATTTTAAATACAGTATCCTATGTACGTGACAAAATGCAGATAGGCAATAGAACAAATTTTGAAGTTATACGATGTTATGCAAATAGATTGACCGAAATCAGGAAACCAAGCCAACAATTGAGAACGCTCGGCTTTTGCAACGAAAATGTTCTGTTGTCCGATTTGATGGAATCACGTTTGGATCTTAAAACTGTAGCTAGAAGCTATAAAACTAAAGAAAAATTAATCCCAATGTTCTCCCTGAACCGCTTTATATATTCGGTAGCCGGTTCTCTATTTACGCAGTTCGATACGCAATGGAACAGTTCGGTACGCTATGGAGGACGGTTCGGTATGCTATGGAGGAGACACTACTGATTGACTCTTGTTTTTCCAAGTAAATGATAGTCCGAGACGCTATTAGTAACAAGCGTATTCTTCTTTTCATTACTTTTCTCTTTTCATCGAGGCGTTGACACGTGCGGGTTGACCATACTGTTAAATCGGATGATCGATCATCGGCCTGATGTGGAGATCCGATACCGGTGAGAGATCATTGGGCCTGAGTAGAGCAGTAATCATCATTGGCGGCATTTCTCGGAACCGGCAGCTCAGATAATGATGATTCGGCGGATAGTGACTGCCTGTCTGGTGGTGAGTTAATTGGTCGTGACTGTGGAAGCGGTTGCCAGGCTAGTGGTAGTAGCGCAGATCGAGCAGTTTTCCCAGCAGTAAGCAGCACAGCAAAGCCTAGCTTACGCGGTCCTGGAATGATCCTTCTCGTTGTCGTAATTCTGGCAATAACAGAGTCATAAGGATAATCGCTTTGCTGGTCCGCGTTGATTTGCTGTACGAAAGTACCCAGCTTGGATAGTCGATCCCCGTGTCGGTTTTAGCTTTCGGCCGCAGCTTCTCATTCGGTGAATCATAAAAGCCCGAATAAAGACTCTATGGCAATTCTATGCGGCAAATGATGATAAATCTGCGTCGCAATCCTTTTATATTTTGTTAGCTACGATTTCCAAATACAGGAAACCAAATAGGAAGTCGCGAGCAATTGGCGCAAACTACACCGCGTAGGTTTGGATAGAGGTCATCAAATGGCGCGGATACAATATCGCAGAAACGCAACCACAGTCTTCGATATACGTGTATAGTATGTCTGGTTCAGTCACGCGATATCATGATTTATTTTCCTGAACCCAGTAGCTTGTCGATGTCCGTGAGAACTGATATGAGATCTTGAATCTATACATGGCAGTGCCACTTTTCTCGGATATCTCGTAGATATACGAAGACCGAAGACAAGATCTTTCATATTTGTAACGGGCCGACATATCTGGATGCGAGTTTAGCATTGAAAGCATCGGACAGCGAGCAATCGGTATTGAAAGCGTCGGACAATGAGCAATCCCGCTTCCGATCTTCGATATGCGGGCACCAGCGCAGATTATAATGGCGTTCCTGGCATTGAAATGTCTGATGGATTCAGACTACCTCAAATGCCTCTTCTTTCCGATTCGTTTTTGGCCTTGTTGCACGAGCCATCTATCCTCCGCTTTGATCAAGCCAATTAGTGCAAAAAAAATGTTAGAATATGTCCCGTGGTCTTGTACCTGGCGATATTCATCATAAATTGCAGAGTGAAAATATGCTAATATTAACTGCCTCTTCCCCATGTACTAGAATCATCATTTTAATCGTTCGGTTGGTTCGCTGCACAGGATTAGTGCATATATCAGCAATGTGCAATGATTGATACCAGAAACCGCGAATAGGATCTTGAGTAGGCAAAATGATAACTCCCGTTATCCAAAATGAGTTGCTGGAGGCACCCATGTATATAGATGAGACGCTGAATGGCTCCTCAGGCCAAATTTTCAGCAGTGGCCCGTCGTAAGGGATGATGATTTATTTGTTAAAACGTATAATTAATCCTGTATAATTAAGTCAAAGCCAAATGTGTCGACCAGTTGATCGGGGTAGGAATCTTATGGAGGTCGATAGCCGTTTGCTGCCACGGCGCAGTAACTGAATGGAGAATTTGGATGGATTTCTATTAAGCTGCCTTGTGTGTCAGATAGTTTGAGCAACTTCAGATGTATCGCGAGATTTCCTGGAACATACCAATTGTAAATTTGGGCGAGTCGCGATCTTGGCTACGCCTAAATGCCTGATTATGTGATCGTCATAAAAGCGGCGCAGGACGGCTATGCGTTGTTCCATACACCGCTTCCATACATTGCTCCTCGGCTGGAA
Source organism: Cataglyphis hispanica (assembly GCF_021464435.1). Lineage (NCBI taxonomy): Eukaryota > Metazoa > Arthropoda > Insecta > Hymenoptera > Formicidae > Cataglyphis > Cataglyphis hispanica. Next base: position 8,916,997 of record NC_065958.1, read on the forward strand.
CCTCACAGAAATCTAAATCTTGTAACATGTGGCGATACAATTGGCTTACGACATCGCGTATGTCGTAATCTGAGAAATTGGCTGGCCATGTTCATACTTTCAAGAATTCATTCGTACCACTAGCATGTTGCTACCCGGGTTTATAATATGCGCGAGAGTGCAATTCACTCACACCTCTCATCGTTAGTGGATGCCGTGCTGCTGCAATTTGGATACTCATTGTCCAAATAATCATACATTCATCGTATTCCCCACATAATGGAGAAACACTTCAGTTCCGCGGCGCGTTCCGTTCCGCAGAACTGATACGATTGGCGTATGCAATTACACGTTCCTCTTCCAGTTATTGTGTGAATACACTCCGAGATCATGTTTATCCGTCTGAAATATAAATGGTCACGTAAAGTTACGGACCACGCACGGTGGCGGCCTTACTGCTTTTTTAATTTTAGAAAAGCAGTATTTTTCTTGTCGGTCCATTCTCGGATGTATATAAATTGGATACAATGCTTATTAGTCAGATGAAAATAAAGCTTTTTGATTGATAATTCTGGTTACTCTAGGTTAGACATCGGTCAATATGAATGGTTGTATTCGCATTGTGTCCAAATGAATCTCTTCTTCTACTCTCATCGGACATCTTTCGCATAAAACTTGATGAGAAGCAATGGCTAAAAAATCGACCATAAATATCCATAGTAAGAGGCAATTCTCAAAAATAACTAAATTACTTTTCTTGATAATGTCCAGTAATGGAGCTCATTTTTTCGAGTTCAAATATTGTTTGCGATATTGTTTATGGCCGAAGTATTTTAAGCTGGAAGTTCGGCATTTCTCAGGATTAAAGCGCATCCGGATGTGACAAAGGCGGCAGAAAAACTTCTGGTAGATAATCACTAAAAGTGTGGCTGACAATGATGATATCATCCAGAGTAAGTAAGTCATGCGGTTTTAATTCCGGATTAAAAATCTTGCACAGAAACTTCTGGAAAGAAAATACCAAATGCAGCCTAAACAATATTACCCGGATAAGGGTATCTAGTACCGTGAAAGCGGTCAATTCTCTAACGTGATCAGAACCTGCCTCTTGAGATCCAGGTTTGCGCGCACAAATAGCAAACCCCTTGAAGATTATCTAACAGTGACGGGAATGGATAGACGTCTTTTTCAGAGACAGCATTCAATTTTCAGAGATCTATAGAATCGGTAAGTGTCATCTTGACGAATGCAATGGAGAAGCTCCAAGGCATTCATAAAGGTTCAATGCCTCTTTCCTCCATTTTCCATATCTTTTGATTAATGACATTTGTATAGAGGATTTATAGAATCAATATATCTGCTTGATGAATGGGGTCAAGCAAAGCTGATGTTAGACTTGATCGTTCTCAAGTGTTCTCGAACTTCAGTAACTCTTTCGCCAGAAAGTCCACCAGAGTCCAGTCAAAATTACTCGATCATATCGGAAATGATACTTGCGGTGATGACTATTTTCCCATGATGAATATTATCCTATGATGAAGATGTCACTCATTGTGAGTCCGAGTGAAGAATGATGATGAGCTGCAGTTTGACCCATATATCAATGTTAATCAGACTCTTTAAATTTGCTAAGACCAAGAAGTGATATTTTACAATCTCTCCTTGGACAGTGATCGTTAGCTCTCAGATCTTAGTAATGGGAATCTCCGTCCAATTGGTCAGGTTCACGTATGTAACGGAGATTGTGCTCTGGCGCGTAATCGTCTCGTGATTCTTGCGCAAAGAAAAAAAATCTCAGAACCGGAGACAAAAAGGCGCATACGTTGTGTCGAACAGTCTGGACCTAAATGTGCAGTCAAAGATTATAAGTTATTGGGATTCAGACTAATCGATGGCTACGACGCCTGCAGTCCATTTTCCATCGGTGGATGAAAATCTCGAATAAGTAACCCATTTTTCCACGCGAAAACTTCTTCGGGGGCCATCGGTAGTCATGTCGAACGTGACCTGAGTTGTATACAGCATTCCTCACACTTGTATGCAACAGTGGTGAAGGACCATTTGCCTTCTTTTCTCGATGATGTACTCACTGTGGCCAATCGATCTCTTCGTATTCGGCGCAAGCGTTGAGCTCGTTCACACTAGCTATTTTTCCTAACTAATATACTTAAGACAGTACTCGAGATTCATGTTCCGTATAAAATTTGATCTGTTTTTGGCCTGAGTCTCCAATCGCCGCATCATCGTCAGTATTTCTGAAAGATTTCATGCGAACTTTGCCGATGGAATTGAACAGTTTGTTTTAAATATCGCTTTTATCCTCGCAAAAGATACTCCGCCCGGAAATCTTAACGGAAGTTTGTCCAACTGATCCAAGTCTCCAATTCCGGTATCATAGAAGGGAATCAAAAGTTACATGAGTAATTGGACATGTTAGCCATATCTTAGCTCCTGCTTTCAAAGAATGTCAGAAAGTCTTTATCATTCGAATGAGATCTCCACTTGTGAATCTGGTTCATTATTTTGGTTAGCTCGGGTGAAGCCGGTACGATCGATTTGGGTGAGCTTAGAGATCTTCTAATAAGAGTTCTGCAACGTTTTATAAGTTTAGGTTCATGACGCCATGTTTACATAATCATACTATATTTACTATATATATATATATATATATATATATATATATATATATATATATATATAAATTTGATAAAACAGCACCAATCAAAATCAGGGACGTTATTTTGCAGGGCTTTTATTAGAAAGTCTCTAAGTCTTTAGAGCTGACCGACGACTAATCGTTGAAGACTGCATTTCTTTAGGTGACGTAGTAGTGAACAATGTTCCAAACAACAACAAAATTTTTTGTCACAAATAGGCGGAGACATTTTCGAAGCTCGCCGAGTGTTTCAATGTTATTAAGGCTATTTGGCTAGTATATCGCGATTATCTCATTCTTGCAGTTAATCCATGAGTTTATCAAAAGAGTTAAAATTTTTTCTAGCCAGATCCCTGTTCAAGCGCCATATAATTATATTATATTAGCGCCGATTTATCTTTTCCAGATTTTTCTGGATCGGCTCGTCACTGCCAGAATTTGTAGAAGAAAAACTTAAACTTGCTATTTCCTTAATATCTAGACTTTATTTGGCTTCAACAAAGATAGATACATGTGAATAGAAACTATGAAATGAATTAACGATGAATCGGCACAATGTACGTGATTCTTATAACTATTGCTTACTATAGGCAGGGAAATTGGCTCATTATTCACAACAAGGCACTTTACTCCTTAATTTGCGACTATCTATACGGTGAGGCGGCGCATTATAGAACTTATATATTAGTGGTATGTACAAAATGAACTGCTTAGAGACAGCCAAACAAATCTTAAAGCTATGTGGTACGTACAAAGTAAACTGTTTGGACAATCGTATAAACAGATTTTAAAATTACGCAATATATACACGGTGAAATGGAAATAAGTAACAGAACAAACCTTAAACCTATATAATGTGAACGGATTAATTGAAAGCTAGGAAGCCAAACCAACGATCAAGTATGTTTGGCTTTTACAACGGAAACTCGCCGCTCGATTTGGCAGAAATTGGACACAAAGAGGCCCAAACCAACATCAGAAACGCTCAGTCTTCACAACGAGAACGCTCAGTCTAGTTGAATCATCTCAGATCTGTAATAGCTGGTAGGACTCGAAATCAGAAGTGTCCCAGACTGCCCCGAAGCTCCCACTGAGTCGCTTTATATACCAGCGATCCTATATTGACACGGTTCAATACGCGATGAGGCGGTCACTTCAGGGATGCCGAGTTTGGTTTTTCTGAATGAATGGCTTTCCAGATGAAAGTCCAAGACGCTAATGAGCATTTATATTGTGCATTTATGCTTCATATTGTATTACATATTGTTATAAAGATTATTTTTATTGCGCAGATATCAAGAATATATTTAGATTGTATTATATAACGTATTTGTTTTACAGAATAGTGAAACAGTAATTTAATTTAATATTTTATGTATACTATTAAAATATAAATGCGCATACATATATAAAATAAACTTATTTCTATATTTATAACAGTAATATGAGTGCCAATGAAAAAATATAATAAGAGACAAGTAGAAAGAAAGAGAGAGAGAGAAGCACGAACGTGTAATCAAAAATGCAAGAAACATGAAAATAATGATACAGTGATCTTTTAGAAAGAAATGGAATGAGCGTACGACCAAAATAAAGAAAACATATAGAGCACAAAACTCGTATTCTTTCTCTTTTCCCCTTTTTGTTGATCTCGTGTTTTTTCATCTTAAACCCGCTACTCTTCTCTATTTCCTCTACAATTAACATGACCAGCGCAGACATGATCAGTGCAGACAAAAGTCTTATGCTCATTTTCTCCATTGTGGTTCAATTCAATATTCCAGCAAATTGTGTTTAACTTTGATTGCAGTTTTATCTTTGGTCAATTTGTTTTGCTTTCCTTCAACTTTATCTTTGTTCCGATCAATTAAACGTTTGTTTTATGCATACTAACTCAAACTATATTTGTATCAAATGATGTAATTAATGCATAGTTAATTAATGTTTCATAACTTAAAACTCTATTTAATCTAATTTATGCTATTTGTCTATGACAATAGTAGGCATATACAAATTATATTTTTACATTAAATTGTTTAATATTAATTTTTTCCGGAGTTTAAAGTTTGTTCTATCCATAAAAATATACAAATAGAACAAATACATAAAACAAAAATCTACAGAATCAGAGAAAATGTTTTTTATCTCATTGCAAAAAAATTGTACAAACAGTTAATTCTCTGAAATAGTTTTCTCTAAAAACACTAAAATATAAAATATAAAATATAAAAAAAGACCAAGAGACAATGCTCAGAAAAAACAGACAATTATAGAGATAGCAAATTATAATATAAAACATCTTTATTTTTTCAAGTTAATATCTCTAATAATTCGTATATATCTATACTGCATCTTTGCAGACGGAGGACAATATAATAAAGCTATAAGTAATCCAATAGACGAACAGGTACGGAAAATAAGACCAGCAGTAAAAAGCTTATTGAATGCTTTTAATAGTGATTGCATCACAAGATTTAAAAGATTTGAAAGATATGCATAATGCATATATCTTACTTTATTTTTCTCATAAATTCTTTCTCATAAATTAGTAATCTTAAAATTTAGTTATATAATTAAGTTATTTCTTTTACTGCATTTTTTATTGTGATGTTATTTTATTCATATTATGAATAATTTTGAAGAAAATGAGAAATTTATAGAAAAATGGCTGGATGTGACAGAAGGTGTTACAAAAAATGACGAAGGTGGATAAAAAAACGAAGACAATAGTAAAGATGATAATGAATTTGATAAAAAGGAAGACGCAGTATTAAATGTATATCTACTATATATAATACTCTCATATTGCTGATAAAGTTTGAGAATCCTCGAAAATATTATGATATTAGTGTCTCATTCTAGAATAGAATGTTTATATGTTGTACATATGCGCTAAAATCGAGAGTAGAGATACGCAGAAACTTATTTTGCAGTGGTAGTTATTATGTTCCCATGTCTTTTACATTATTAGCATTTGTAGAAAAACTTATTCTTTATATTTCGGAATTTGTATCACATAAATCTAAGCAAAACAGAAAATCATAATAATACCAAAATGACACATAATTGCTATCAAAAATCATTACATATTTGTGCAGAATTTAAATATATTTTATAACTCAAATTCTTCTTTTAAATAACTGTAAAATTTAATTTTAAATCCACGTAGCTTATTAATCCATCCTCCTTCTCGTACTTTGAGATCGTACAAAGTCTCATTTTATATAAAAGGGATTCAGTTCCTTTACCGAAAAAAATTGCCAAGCGAACCTACTGACAAAATAAGAGTAACCGTTCCATCCATTGATCTCCCTTAGGCCCTAATGTGTTCGTTCCACTCTAAGTCTCACGTTGTCTAAATTAAATAAGTTACGCCCTCTCGCTGGTTCGCTATTTGAGTCTGGATGTAAGCTGAAAATTAAATTTTCTATAATTTTAAGCGAAAAAATTAGGATTCTTATTTTCTATAAGAAGTAAATATCAGTTATATAGACTTTCCTTTTCTATTGTGCTCTCATAAATGTTTTTTGTACTTCTAAGCCAACTTAAAAAATATAGAAAAAATTTAATTAGTAATTTTCAAAAAATTGCCATGGAAAATATAAAAATGACTAGCGAAATTGAAAAGTAATTCGTTCTTGAATAAAATGAAATTATAAACAATATTGCGGTTTCCGACATAACAATAAGAGTAGATGGTAGTTGGATGAAAAGATCTAGTGGCGATATCTATGACTCTCTTTCCGATATTAGAGACATAATTGATTGCCGTACGGGAAAGATTCTCTTCATTGCTGTCCGCAATAAATATTTTGCACGCTATGTAATGTGGCAGAATGGAAATGAATTGAATCAAGAGCTCACAAATGTTACAAAAATTTTGGTCGTAATGCAAACTCTACAAACATGGAGAGCGATGTCATCACAGAAGGGATTTTAAATGTAGTCTCGAAAAAATGTAGTGCACAAACTGATTTATAAAACAGTTATCGATGATGACAATAGTGTATACCAGATCATTACGGATAACAAATAAAACCACATCATGTAAAAAAAATAGAATGCACCAATCATTTGCTTCGCAACTTAAAAGCTGAAAAAGCTGAAAGCTGTTGCAGAGATGATTCAACCAAAAATGCATATACTTGAATAGACGTGGCTTTGTAAAAATGCAAAATGCTGTAAAAAGCTATATTTTAAAAATATGAAAGAAGATAATAGAAAAGCAATCGCTCAAGGTAAGAAAAAAAAAGAAAAGCTTCAACATTGGAATTCAGACTATAGAATTACAAAAAAATATATTGAACGTTCCTAGTCATATTTTTGGCGAACATAACCGATATGAAGCACAGACATCGCAAAATAATAATTTTTATGTTTTCTATGATGTTTTATATGAAAGAACTGCCACAAAATTCCTAAGAATATTTGACTCCCAAAATATTATCATTTCCTAGAGTCTCAAAACACCACTTA